>NW_026267648.1:116460-133105 GCF_000697945.3 Frankliniella occidentalis
TTTTTTTGTTAAATTCGAGCGCTAACGTAACAGTTCTAAACGTAAAGTGCAGATTTTAACCGACTGATGACTTTATTACGTTTGTAGACTAAGATGTTGTATTGTTTAAAACGATTTGCCTCACCAATTGTAAAAAAAATATCTACATGACTAATACATATGTGCTTATTTACCTAAGTTGTTATCATTTATTAAATTCAAAGAAACTATGCCAGCTAGGCTACGTCGATTTGTGATGTAATCTGACGAAGACTGTTAACAAGCCAAATGGCAACTGCCAATAAAATAGATCGGTTGATACTGAACGAGCTTGCCTAGTGTTTCACCTTTTCTCCCCCACGATCTGACTTTGTGAGAGCACTGACGGAAAAAGGTGACCACAACCAACCACAGGTATGAGGGTCAAGGGAGCATACGCTCGCGTTGCACTGCCCCACGAGCGCTCGGCGCTCAGCTCAGCGTTCAACACTTACCAGTTTGCACACTCCGTTATGATCAACCCCTCTCGTTCCCTCAATCTTTTGGGGGCATTGTTTTGGGCGCCCCAATTTGAACTTGGCGGGGGCCTTGCGTGACGTAACGCAAAGGGAAGGAGAGAACAACATTCCGCCGGCATTAAAGAAAGTAGTTCCCAAGTTTTTCAGCGTAAAATTTGAGAGTTAACGAATTGTTTACTCGTCGTTTTTAGGCGAACCCTTCAATTAAAATAAAATGCATTTCAAAGAACGGGGAATACATATAACAAACCATTCCGAATCAAAAATACGGTGCCTTCCGGCGGAGGAGTACATTATTTTGGGCTGTGATGTGGCCAGGGAGTTGCGTTGCGCTGCCAGGCGCTGGTGCTGCGTCTGCGTGCTATCCTTGCCTGTGCCTGTGTGCGAAGTCATCAAGGCCTTGTTTAGCCAGTGATTTCAAGGTAGTTGTTCTCGGCCAGATCTCACATTCCGATAAATCAACCTCAAGCAAACCCCGCGGCGCAGACTCGGAAACTTATTAATTTTATTGGGTACGTGTCTTCGGCGGTCAAGTGACACAAGTGGCTCGTGTTTTAACAATGAGTGACTGTGGCCTAGGTTAGGCCTAAGAAGAGCATATCTCTGTACGACCCTACCGAAGTCCGAGTGTCAACCTGACACCGATTTCAACTTAATAGGCGATCTTGTTTGGCCGTATTGGCACCTAGCCACCGCACCCTTCGACGCTGCACCCCGTTGCTGGGCTCCCTAAAGCCGCGGTTTAGGCTCAACTTATCTGTCAGATTGGCTGCCCCTTGTGTATGTAAACGGTAGGACCGCAGCCAAGTATTGTGTAGTCAGCTGATAGAACGCCCGTTCTACCCGGACCAGTGTTCGATGCTTGCCTTCCAGTGCCATCCCTGTGGCTTTGTCTGCTACTCCATCTCGGTGTCTCAAAAGGATTACCTAGTGTATGAGGTGTTGACCCAGAAAGTTCATGTTCAGTCGGTGGTCTTGTTTACAGCAGGCTAGTCTCATCTGAGTGCACCTGTGCGCGACCGTGGTACATGTTAGAAACACTTCAAATGAAACCCATTCTAGTAACATTTTCCGCCAAATTAATTTTACGTCTCGCCTTTTGATCTGAGGGGTACAACTGAATTCATTGATGAGTCATCTTTGTTTGTGGTTGTCTACATGGAAGTGCATTTCTTGGTTGGAGTGCATGGTAACAACAATACTGGTGATCTTTGATATTTGTCACTCGTTGTTTTGAGAGGAATATTTCTATCAATGAGCAGATAACCTATTCCCAGGTGTTCCTGCCTTTTATTGTATCCATAGTTCATTGTTTCTTTTCGTTTTTGAAAAAAAAAAAGTCATTCACATTTGCTTTGTTTATTACTTAGATCATTTGGCATAAGATTTAGAAATACATTTTATGACTTCTGTTTTTTCATGTCCCTACAAATATAATTTGAAAACAATCATGGAAATGATACTAGAAATTGTGTGTCTTGTCCCAAGTACTTAAGGAATCTCGAGGTGTCGACAGATTGATTTCTCAAGGGGAATAAAAGGTGAAAACTATAAAATTTGCATTCCTACTTGTGGATCCTAGTATTTTATGGTTTTGCACTTTAAATCCTAGTTAGTCAATGAAATTAATTGCAAATAATTTCAACAAAGATTGGGAAACCCTGCTATTTTCAACTTAACTATTCTTGTGCAAAATATTTTGGGCTGCAGTGTGTAAAATTTGTTTGCACGTTCCTACTAACAAGAAGTCAAGAGTCTCTCCGTTAAGCCTTATACAAACGCCCTCATGTGTTGAAAAAAGTAACATCTGGGAAAGATTTGTCTGGTTTGTGAGTGTTGGAGTTCTTTCCAATCTAACACTTTTCTGTAATTTTTTTTCTCAGGGTAAATCATGGCAAACCGTGGTGGTGCAGCCCAGAGACCAAACAGCCAGACGCAAGGCAAAATATGCCAATTTAAATTGGTCCTCCTGGGAGAATCCGCTGTGGGAAAATCAAGTTTAGTATTAAGGTTTGTCAAAGGTCAATTTCATGAATACCAGGAAAGCACAATAGGAGGTATGTATTCCACACTGTAAAGCTTTGCGAGCTCCCAACAGTTTTATGTAAGCTATCATTATTTAATTTTTCTAATGCTTTAGCTGCCTTTCTTACACAAACTGTGTGCCTTGAGGACACGACGGTTAAGTTTGAAATTTGGGATACTGCGGGGCAAGAAAGATATCATAGTTTGGCACCCATGTACTACCGTGGTGCTCAAGCAGCCATTATTGTTTATGACATCACTAATATGGTAATTTACTCTTGTATCTTCTCTCTATCACTTTTATGGAGTACATCATCGAACCCTTTTTTATTTTAACATGTCTCTCTGTCCCATAGGACTCATTTGGGCGTGCTAAGGTTTGGGTCAAAGAACTGCAAAGACAGGCATCACCGAATATTGTAATTGCTTTAGCCGGCAATAAGGCAGATCTTGCCAACTCTCGAGCTGTTGAATGTGATGAGGCTCAAGCATATGCAGATGAAAATGGTCTTCTGTTTATGGAGACTTCGGCTAAAACTGCCAAGAATGTAAATGAGATCTTCCTTGCAATTGGTAAGTTTGATAACTCCTTCAATTCTCAGGTTCTCTTTTAGCCCAGTTCCGAGTCTTGGAAATACCTACAACACTTAATAAATATTTCAATCACACAGCAAAGAAGCTTCCCAAAAATGAACAAGTGTCTGGGGCTGGCTCTGCCAATCAAGGCCGACGTTTAGTGGAGTCTGATAGCTCTGCAAAGACAGCAGGCAACTGCTGCAAGTGATTTTGGGCTGCATGCTTAAGACAAGTCACACTTTTTGCCAGTTTTATAAGGTTGGTTATGATCCTTGTTTAGTTTTCCCCTGAGCTATCAGATGTTATTGAAATGTTTTATCATTTTACTCTTGTTTTCAAGGTATGTTCTGTGGGAACAGGCTAGTGGGACACTTTTCTTGGCCGCTTGCTCAGTTCGGAACAAATTAAGGAAAGGAACAATGACTGACACAAGAATTCCAATCAATGGCCATGTGAATAAGTGTAGGCCTGATCCGCCGTTGCCCTCCGCCGCTGCCTTTAATATGTTACCTAATGGTGACCCATCATTCAGTTCAAAGAGAGACTGGCTTAAGTGCCAAGAGCAATTTTCTAGTGCAATTTTTTTCTGTGTACTGTGTGAATAGTGGTGTTGCGGATAGCAAGAATTAATTTACCGTACTCATTTTATGTTAAAATTGTGGAAAATTTAATGATTGGAATAGGTTTGGAGAATTCTAGGTATTTTTTAACGTGATTGGTAACGTTTATAACTCTGTAACTATCAGAGTTGTAGTCAACGCAGACATAAGTCATTATTGAATATTTTAATGTGCACTCTGAAGATAACTGGCAGTGATACAGATTTATTGTACTTGGCACTTGCGCTGTCCATTGTATATTACTACCAAAACATGCAAATAAGTGGAATTATGATGCGATGACCCTGCATTTCCTTATGAAGTGATGTTATTTTGATACATGCATCTTAGTTTCTCTTGCAGAGATTTGAGATTCTCTCAAGTGTTACTGTGATGATACCCTTTTTTCATACTTTATTGGTTTTTAATTTATTGTTATTGGAATAGTGAGTGAATTGAGTTGACTGTGGATATAATTTAGTCTGGAGTAAGCAGGGGTTGAGTTTGTGATTTATTGATCAACAGTGTCCTCTGTACATTAATGTTCTACCAGACATTGCAGCTTTTGTTGATAGAGTTGACAAGCTGCTGTAGTACTATGTGTAAGAATTCATTTGCACCAGACATCAATGAAGCTAGCTGATCAACTGATGACAAAACATTCATCTAGGCTTTTTAATGTTTTGCACTGTCCTAATTTTAAACAAGATATGCTGTTTGGATCAGTAACAGCACTGAACTGTTGACTATGTCTTGGTGGGAATGAAATTGCTTCTGCATGTAGTGCTGCCAAAATTCCAAAAGAGCTTCTCCACCTAAATTTTATCACAATGTTGCATTTGATGTCTTAATTTTCACTTTGATTTATTCCGCGGATATGAAAGGTTACATTCTTGTGAATTTGAATGCGTGAGATTTTGAGATTTATACGTGCAAATATATATATATGAAACACATATATATATATATATAAATATTATATATTATTCATAGATGAAAGATCCTTGATTCCATTCCCTTTTGCTGACCCATGCAGTTGTATCAAATTTCTGTTCTGTAAGAAGACCAAATTACAAATTTGCTTATGTCTTATATGTGGCTGGTTGCACCAATGTGAGTCAAAGCCTCAGGAGATACTTTTATTCAGGTTCCTTTTCTGTTGTGAGTGAACAACGTCTTTAAAGTTTTGGCATTTTAAAAAATGCTGTTATTTCTCCCACCCTATTTGCAGCACTTTTTCCATTGTCTTTTTATATTGTCTTTGGTTCATTGTTATGTGAGTAGACCAGAATCTGCAGGACAGATTGGTATCTTCTCTTCACCATGCTCCTAATTTTAATTCTTGTCAAAGCAGCCTTACTTGGTAATTTTTATTCCTGTGTACCCTTTTTCTTGTGTATCATATCAGACAGGATAATTCATAAACCACTTTTGTTCTTTTTTAGATGTACAAATTAGTATTATGGTGGATGTACAGTTTTATCGGTTCTTTACATGTTATAAAAATTCAAAATAAACTGTCTCATGAAGGCTCTGACAGAAGTGATGTATTATATTTAATGGAAAGCTTGCTTATCTTCTGTCTGCACAGAAATTTAGATTGTACAGGTATACAAATAAAGTTATGATGTATGTAAATTCCTTTTTAAGAAAACTCCTCCTACCATGACAAATTCTGAAGTTTGAACTTATGTTTTCTTTCCTGTGGTGTTTGTTCGAGTTGTCAACTAAGCAAGGATTACAACACATTGGTTAGATGCAATCTTTAATGTTGTGCAAGGATAACACTAGAGACTGACAAGCACCACAATATTACAATTTTTTATCAAAGAAATCTAATACAGTCTTATGTGAACTGCATTGTTTTCACAGCTCCACTAAAAAAAACTCAATTTAAAAATTTGGCTGCTTTAAAACCAAAGAAGTAAACGTCATATTTCATCAGGAAAACACACGCAAAATAAAACTTCTGAACTTTAGACCATAGAGGCCAATCTTTGACCAATTATGAAATGAGATAATCCTTCGGCAAAACCGTAGTTGGTATACATAGTTGTAAAATATTTAAGAGAAAATAATAGATACACAAAAACAAGAGGCAAAATAACAGCATTCTCTGAAAAAAAGAAACAAAAACAGCAGGTATAAGCATAATTATTAAAATTGTTCAAAAGATTCAAAAATGAAAAATTCAGTATAATACAACTTTATAAAACAAACAAGGGATGATTAAAATAGACTAGCCCAATTACACACAATATACTATGACACATGTCATAACTGCCTGAAGCCCTTTGGAAGCTAAGTAAAAGAAAATCTTGTTTGTCATGGAGAACAAGGTAGCTACTCTTACTACACTATATCTCCTTATCATTGTTTTATTAATTAAGTTATCTTTGAAAGTATATATTTCTATGGCAATAGAAAAATAAAGCTTCTGCTTTACTCATACGGAAGCTCTGAGCAACATTTAAAATAATGCTTTCAACAAATTGAGTTTTTGAGGGCCATCTGATCAAAGGAAACATGTAGGTATTTACCACCGAATCAAGAGTTAGCAACAGCGTACTACTATCTGGTACAGTATTAAGCTTACTCTACAGGACTTTACATTAAACAAACAAGGAAAACAATTTAGGAGATTTTATTTTATCAACAGAGAAAGGTACTAAAACCTACTGGACCTAACACTTAATTGTCCAATAATAGAACAAACTTTATTTTTTAAAAGATAAGTGTATGAAATTTAAAAAGACAATAGATACAAATTTTCAGTTCTTAACTGAGAGTATACAGTTTTGGAAAATTAAATACACCTAAAACAATGCTGAAATTAGTAACTGTTCCAGATTTGGACTTAAGTATTACTCGTGTGTTATGTTACTTGTTACAGATTTTTTATTTTTATTTTGCTGAGAAACAGCATTGGTTCAAATTATCACTTAAGAGTTAACAAAAGTCAAGGTGAATAATGAAAATGTCTTTCATGAAATAATAAATAGGTAGGGAACACACCAGTCAATTTGTTTAGGTTCACAAATCTTAAAAGATCAATTAAAAACATTCCTGAAGCAGGAAATACAATCAGACAACATCAGTCTGCTTAGTAGACCAGTACTAATAACTGTACTAGATGACATCTTTAGAGGCAAACCTACACAAGGAAAAGACCTTGACTTGAGTACCTAAAAGATGTCTACTAATAGATAAAATCTCCTCTTCTTAAACTCTCTACAGTCTGATGTAAGCTTTGGTACAAACCAAAGGAACAGTCAAGTCAATTTCATCTCCAAAAACACTAAACATCTTATGATACTGGGCACATGATGGAAGTCTGACTGTGCAAAAGCACTGCATTATACTTAGCATAAGAAAGAATGGAATGAAAGGTTCATAAAACGAGACATTCACCTTGGTTACAGGCAAGACGCAAACATGACTGCATCATATTGGTACAAACAGATCATACAGAGAATTTTCTATTATCAGGCTATGGTCTGGTAAGAGACTTAAAAAGAAATAAAAATCTGTTCTCAAGTCAAAAAAAAAAAAAGCCTGTTGATCATCTAACACAGCCACTTTCTAGGTATATAAAGTGAAGTGGAAACTACAATTCATATTACATAATTAACAATCCAATTATAAATCATCGTCGGTTACCAAAATTTTCACTGAGCAGCTGCATTGATTAGGACCGTGCGGTCAATGATGCCGAGGCCAAGTGGTGTGTGAAAAATATACTGCCTCACTGAGAAATTAAAACAAAATACAACACCTAGCAAGCACCATCACAAATCACGACAAAATGGCAACACTGCGTCTGGAAGGTTGTCCATTAAGAGTCTCAAAGCTTCTCCACTTCTTCAAACCATTGCGAACTGCCTCAGCAGTTATTTTATCTTCACAAACCCGGGACATAGCCTCCAATCTTTGAGCTCTTTCCCGACTGAGAGGTTCACTTGGGAATGCAAGGTCGTTGTCTTCGGCCAATGTACGTAGATCAAAGTAATATTTTGCATACACACTTGACGGAACATTGATATTGAACTGAAGCATTTCAAGAAATTGTCGTTCTAATTCATTCCTGTTAAAACAATAATAGTTCTTAGGTCTAATCTCATAATTTACAAGCAGAAATATTGCAAATGCACTCACATGTCTTCCACAGTGATGTCTCTCAAAATTTGGCAGTAGTCCACATTCCAAACTGCTTGATCATCCCACACTTTGGATGCTAGAAGAATAGCTCCTAACACAATTCTTTTCCAATTTGCAGGAGAAATATCCACTTCAGCATAAGTTAGAAGCCTGGACAAAAGAGGAAACACCGAAGGTAATCTAGTAATAAGAAATGTAATGGCAGAATTTCTAAGAAATCAAATGTATTTTGTACCTTTCAAGATAGACTAGTGTGATAATGGCACACTCAGCAGTCAGTTGTGAAGCATTAAACAGAGTGCGAACAAATTTATAAATGTGTCTATGCTCAGGATTGTGCTGGTCATAATCATCAGGAACAGGTGCTTGCTGCAGGAAAATGACTATAAGACTGAGTACTGACAAAAAATAACAAATTGATTGAAATATAATTTGGAGCATAAGTGGCTTACAGTTAAAGGGTGTAATTTCTCATCAAAAATGTCTATCTGACGATTTGATGTGCGATGTTTGATGTGGTAATATATTGCTAATGAGACACATTTCACAGTATTCTTTAAGTTGGGTTGAGAAACAGTACTATCATCCAAATATATTGTTGAACAAGAACTACTCTTCTTCAACCCGGGTCTACCAGTGTCCAATATCTGAAACAAAAATAGTATATTGACACTAGTTTTTCTAGAGTTAAGTGGATAAGAACTATTAGTATTTTGAAACAAAAAATAAACTCACATGATTTTGACTCTTTTTTCTCACAAGACCATCTACAATAAAAAAAAGAAGAGGAATGGTAAGAAATATCTTTTAAGAGTGCATAAAAAGGTGGAGGAGTAACTACTTACTCTCTTGTATACGTGACCGCTCTAAAAATATAGTGGATGCCGTTGGGTGGAGGGAAGGATCTGCATCCCAATCTTCTGGCTCTCGCTCTGAAATGTGCTGAATGTTCCCAACACTGCCCTCCCCTTCACGAGGCATATGAGGTTCTTCTTGATAAACATCTTTACGTTTGGGAGCTGGACTTGAGTATGAACAGCAGCTGTTCTTATTACCCATAATATCTAGTGCTTCCTTTACAGAGATACACTGAACATTTTTTAAAACCTTTTTCAGTTTCTCACACAGTTAATGTTTGTTTTATTTTCAATCATGAATGACTATAAAAGGTATACACTGGTGCTTTGAAGAGCTAAAGTTGACTCATTCTTAATTTGGACTTGTGAAACTGGGGAGTTTCACCCAGCGATAGTTGTTGCTAACAGACAAGACTATCATGTAAGGTAAGGCTGACATGCCTTAAAAGTCCTGATTCCTGAAACAAAGAAAGTAATAAACTCATTAATTTAGATGTTAAGGTGAAACATAGTGGTGGAGCTGTAAACTTTGTTTGATAATCATCCGCAAGAGCCAAGTGGCACAATAAGTAAGAAATTCTGAAGTTGACAGTAGTAAAAATGATTACGCCCACGAATTTTTGAGTCAGTTGTTTCTATGTGATTTGACCAGGAGACGGTAAATACAAATCTGACATTAGAATGAGGTTAAAACTCGTCACCACTTTCGATAACACGTACTTTCAGTGAAAAAGTGAGTTGGTTTTACAGTCCTACTGTGTACGTGAATAATTTATATCACCGTACATTAAAAGGAAACAAATTACTATAAACCTTAAAATTGTTTAAAATAAAAATACACTGCCGGTTGCGACGGCCTAGGCTAGTGTCAGCCTTGGTCCGCCCCCGGAATACACCGGCGTATTTGCTGTGCAGCCAATGTAACTTCGGCGTCTATACAACTTAAGAAGGGATGAAATAGTTACCAGAATACAGTTTGCCCCTCAGAAATAATCAGTCAGCATGATTTTTTGTTTGTGATAAACATTTCGGGTTTCTGCTATCGGGATGATCTGTGAAGATAGATCCCATAACCGGAAGTAAATACATTTTTGTACAACTCTAGAAACAAAATACTCCAACACTCTCAGCCTTGTTTTCTGAAAGTTTTGTAGCCTGTCAGTATTTATACTCCTATTTGGTTCGTTACTTATGTTTTCTAACTATTTGATACCGGTTTCACATGAACTTCACGAAAATGATGCGTATTCATTTTTTTATTGTTGCCTTTCTGAGTATGTAGGTGTTTCCTAACTTTGCCACTTTCGCAGGGTGAAAACGGCTGTAGACTTATTCAATTTCGTGATCCCACATCCAGATCGTTTTGCACTTACCCCCTCCTCAACGCTGGACGAGGTTAAAAAAAAAGTATGGTTAAATGTCGAACATAATGTGACTTTTTCTCTTTGACATAAGTCGATACATAGAATTTCTTTTGATGAGGAAAATTGCAACACCGATAACCAATGGAACCTTAACTTGTTCCAAAGCCTTCCGCTGCAAGGTTGATGGGACCGAGCCGAGCCGAAGGCCGAAGAGTGTTCAGTTGTATTTCTAACTTGGATCTCTGTCTTCAGTTGTACATTCATAGTGCTTTCTGTATGATATAGTAACCAAATCAAAACATTTGTCTTACGTGATTTGCTGTCGATTGCGACGTACAATCGGTTGCCTTCTTTATTAGTTAGAATTCTTGCTTCAGGTACATTGCAAAGGCAACAACTTTCCGATTCTTTAAGTGGAGGGGTTCGGAGTTGATGCTCCAGATTGACTCGTCTCCACGTCCTTGTCATGTATCCCAGTACAGCTTTCTATGAACATTTTTTTGTGATGGATGTTTTGTTGCCTTTTAAATGATTAAAAATATAATATTAATTAATTTTTGAGTGTTCTGTTGTTTAAGAACTGATTTGCATTTTCATTTGGCATTTCCATTTTTTGTTTCCTTCCTAAATGCACTTGAGTGCGCTGATATTCCTTTAAATTTAGCTCTTATTATTTTAACTGTTTGTGTTGGGGCAAATTAAGGATTTTAGCTTGGAATTTCCTTTTCTTGTAATCTTGATCTTCCATCTTTCATGCACTTTTTAACTTCATTTTACCAGAGATTTATTTATTTTACTTAATATTGTGTAGGTTATACAAATAAGCTGCAGTCGATGAAGTGGCACAACTATCTTTTTCACTTTTATACTTAAAAGTTGTATGATTTAGTATTGTCTCTCACATTTAAAATGTTTAAATTTCAGATTCAAATTTGAATATGCCCAACGGTAAAAGTATTACTGCTACTTCGCGGCTCCAACAAGACTATGTCAGACTCAAGAAGGATCCAGTCCCTTACATTGTGGCAGAGCCCTTGCCCAGTAACATTTGTGAATGGTAATATCAGGCACTGCAAAGTTTTGACCATTTAGAATGTTGTGTAGTAATTTTAATACCATATCTGTATTTTCTAGGCATTATGTGGTTCTTGGACCAGAAGGCACACCTTATGTAGGAGGCTTATACCATGGAAAACTTGTGTTTCCTCGTCAGTTTCCATTTAAGCCCCCAAGCATTTACATGATTACTCCTAATGGAAGGTCAGAGTTAATCACTAATTCAAATGTCATATTAAGTTTGCCATTTTAGTTGTGTGATGTAACCTGAAGTATCATTTGACTTTCAATCTACATCACTTCCTTGCCAATGGCCTTCTAAAATCAGTCCAGGGTTTTGTTGAATAAACTCTTTTTAACCTTATTTTCAGATTTAAGACCAATACACGCCTCTGTTTATCAATTAGTGATTATCATCCAGACACCTGGAATCCGGCTTGGAGTGTATCCACAATTCTTACTGGCCTTTTGAGCTTCATGGTTTGTATAATATTTATAAGTATGAGGTCTTCAAAATAACTTGAAAACTTTCTGCAAGTATTGGAAATATTGTTTTCTACAATTTGACCAGGTGGAGAATACCCCCACTTTGGGTAGCTTGGAAACATCAGACATTGAAAAACAGCAATTAGCCCATAAGAGTTTGGAGTTTAACATCAATGACAGTATCTTCTGTGAACTCTTCCCAGATTTAGCTACAGTAAGTACGTCAATGTAATAAAAGAAAAAAAAGTTTAAAAGAACATCCTGTTAACTTTATTCTGAACTGACAATCAATATTTTTTCTTAGTTTGTTTCTGTTTTAAGTTTTCTATATTTAATCTAATCTTAGCTTTGTTTTTTTCCAGAATGTCCGAGCTGAACTGTCAAGACGAGCTGAACTCGAACATGAGTTACGAAATGTGGAAGCAGATTCAGAAAGGAATGATAGCTCAAGTACTCTCACTGACAATCACAATGGAGCAGTTGGTGGGCAATCAGCTCTGCACAGTGCCATGAGTAACCTATTTGTTCTCGTAGGTTTTGCTGCTTTTGCATACATAGTGAAGTATGTTGTGAAAGGTCTCAAAACTGACTAAGAGTATATATTTCCTATATCTTCCCACTCTGTGATCAATTTTGTGAAGAGCAAAAGTATGGCAGTAAGTTGCTTATATTTTGCATCTTTCCAAATGTATGACCATTGTTCAGTCATTGCTGTCTTAGAACGCTCTAGAAAAACTGTGGAGTCTTTATTGTGTAGGTGTATTATCTACCTAACAAGATAACTAATTTTTCTTTGGTGGATGCTGGCTACACTAGACTTGCAGCAAGTACCTGTTGTGTATCCAGAATTACAGGGCTCCAATTTAATTATAGAATTTCTTTTCATGAGTATTTGGTCGTTGGCAACATAATCATCTTCCATAGTATTCTATCTTGAAATTGATACTGATTTTCAAAGATGTGAGTGCCTCTGTTTATAGGCTACAAACAATAATATATTAACAGAAGAAACAGATGTTTTGAACCTTTTTGATGTGTGTGTGTGTGTCTGCCTGTGTGTGTTTGTGTTTCTAATGAAAAATTCAATTCTACTACCTATTATTATTATTTTAGCATTATTTAACATTCCATAGTCACATCCGAAGTAAACTCTGCCTGTTTATAGTATTTGATGAACCCAACTTTCAGTTCTGTCTTGTTTACTGTTCTTTATTAAGATCTGAATCCTACTTAATTCATTCATTGACTCTTTTTCGGGATATTTTTCTAGCCAGGTGTTGCTATGTTATTAAAATTTTGTTGAATTACTCTGACTCAGGTCAACAAGACAGCATTGGACATGTTTCATATTTATCTTAAATTTCAATGACTTTAGAAGAAAAACTGGAAGTAATTGGGAAAAACAGTATATAGTATTATTATGAATGCTATATGTGGATGACCACGAGTAAAAGGGAGAGTCTGTCTGATTCCCACTGATTTTTGTAATGTTTCAAATATTAGAATGCCCTTTCATTACAAGCTAATGATCAGCTTCTAGTTTGTTTTTTATCCTGTATATAATTTTTGATAAATTGATAGTGTATTTAAGAGCTTACTGTTCTTTAAGATCCTTTTACACCTAAGAAAGTGTATTGTACAGTTAAATATATTTTTTGACGCCTGTGATTTGGTAGGACAATGTGTGATAGGATGTGTGGTGAATATTTGACTATTATTTTTCTTTGAGGGGTTATTTTGAATGTATGAATATTTCTACTCTCTACGATTAATTTGTATGTACAGTTCAATGTAAGATGTGCTTATTGATGGAAAGTATCGGTTACTCATGAGGATCATTATGCTATTTTTTAATCTGAAAGTTGTGGCCCAGGTGAGTGTTTTTTGAGCAAGGAAGAAACTGTGCTGTAAAGAGTTTGTTTAGTGGATTTTTATGCATTTCCTCTAGTCAACATGTGGATAGGTGTTTTATTTCAAACAGTTTTGAATATGTTGCATTTTTGTAGAGCCTGCAACTTGATTTTGTGAGGTTCTTATTTGTGACAAGGTTGCAGTATAAGATATCCCTGGATTTGGACAAAAACTTTTAATTTGCTTCACTTTATATTATGACCAATTTGGATTTAAGTACCATGTGAAATGTGTAATGTAATTACGCAGAAAGCTTGGGTGCTTCAAAGTGTGACTGTTCCTTTTCCATATCAATGCCTGATTGTATATTCTGAAAAATTGAAGCATGGATCCACTCAATTCATAGATAAATCTTTTCAATTTATATTACCTCAAATGTTTTGTTTTCAAAAATTGTCACTTTTCAAGATCCTTTAAAAAGAAAATGTAATCAAAACTTGCTGGAAGTCAGTTGTGTGGGAAGGGGAGGAACTTAATTATGAACTTCAAATTTGGCTGTTGATTTAATTACATGTTTTTAGACATGTTTGTTTATTAAGTACCTATAATAAAATTAAAAGTAGTTAACAGACTGTGAAATGTTCTTCTATTTATGAAGAATGTCTTCCCACATTTTCCAATCGTTCAATCCATCCATGTAACCCTAATGCTTTCCTCATTGGGGACAAGAGGAGAGGAAGAGCCAAAATTTATCCATGACATGAGAACTTTTAGTGTTCAAGGTAGTCTGTCATTACACAACTGATTACCTAGAAAATTTTTCCTTTTTTGCATCAAGACCAAGCAATCACTTTCCTTTACCAGAAAGCTGCCCTTTACCTGCAGCATCAGAAAAGATATTTTTATAAGAAGGAATTAGTGAGGCTACTTACTAAATGAAAAGCTCAACATTAATTTCAAGCAGGGGAATTGGTTTATTATAACAAACTCATACCTCTCACCCTTACATTAATTCACAGCCATAAATTAATTGGACCTCTCTATATAGTGCACACATTCTACATGGCACACTTGGGTTGCATCTTGAAGTAAAAATTTATATGTGCTTGAAAAGGGTAACTGTACTGATGATTCCTAAAGCCCAAACGCACTGCTGCAGAATTAAATGTTATTACTGACAAAACCCCAGTACTTCCAAATTATAAACAAACAAACAGCAAGTTCTAAAAGAAGAAAAAAGCATTTTTAAGCTTGGTTAATCCACTGGAGAGCATCCCGAACCACCGACAGCTTGATTCGTCTCAAAAAGCTTTCAACCAAATTATATTCTGGAGAAGCATGTCCAAGATCAGAATTAAACTCCGCCTTGAATAGCGGTTCACCCTCATCAGACATGAATTTCGCAGAGCTTATTCTTCGTCCTTCAGACACAACTTTGGTAGTAAGGCAGAACAACCACTGTAGAATCTGCAACAAAATAAGAAGCTTGACTGCCTTTCTGAATAAAAGCACAACATTTTGCAAATGAGCAAGCTTTACAATGGTACCTCAGAACTACTTGGAAGAGTGGTCTTCTTTCCGAACTGAATCCAAGAACTTGGAGCCCACAAATATAATTGACATACGGTAGCAGCAAGTTCAGCAGTAATACGCTGAAAAATAAAATATGCTTTTGCAAACATAGCAGTAGGGGAATGGCGCTTGCGAGTTGCAGCCGCTGGTAGCGCTAGCGGTATAGGAGATCATCTCTTGCTTCGAAAGCGGAGTTCCCCCATTGAAATACATGGGGAACAGAACAGAAACTTGAGTGTGCTTGAATTTTATTGGAAAGAATAAACACGCAAGTACTTTCTGAAGAGGAGAAACGGTGGAAATGAGTGAACATGAGAAGCAGGTTTCATTCCGGCCACATACCCCTGGATTAAATATTGGCCCCAACGTTTTATCTACTTGATCGCTAGAGCACTTTACCCCACGCTTCTCTTATCGCCATCAATGACCCCAATAAGACATTTTAAAACAAAGAGTCAAGGATTGGAAAGCACAAGAAGATTGAAAAGTTAAGAAAGAAGTAACATTTGATCAAGCAATAAAACATTTTTCAGTTCATGACAGATACATAGCTATTAAACACTTACTCTGGATGGGTTGCGCATTAACATTTCCATCACAAGCTTTGAAATGATGGATGGAACAGTTTCTGGAAAAGGAGGAAGCTCTGATTCGGTGTAAGTGGCTGACAGTAAAAATTTGGTTCCTGTGCCACTAAGGCCTTGATTATTGCTTATCCTATGGAAAGGGTTGTCCATTCCAAACAGCTGGTAAGCTAAAGTTCCAACAGCCCAAACATCTGCCTTATTGTAGTTGATATATGTGAAAGGGCCAGGTTCAGCACATGCAACCTACAAATAAAAATACATTGAAACAGCAGATCCGCCACAACTCTCATCAAACTAATTGGGAAAATTTAAATTAAATACCTCTGGGGCCATAAGAGCAGCATTGCCACCTTTGTCTGTATCGGGTGTAGTGTAGTGTAAACTCAAACCATACACTTGGTCAGCTAAGCAGCATCCAAAATCAGTTACAGCTAAAGTAGGGCACATGGTATCACTTTCATCTAAATCAAGCAGAATATTGTCTGCTTTTAGGTCTCTAGAAATCATAAAAATGAGATAAACACAAATCATTAAAATTAGTAAATCACCAGTAATTGTACTTACCGATGAGCAACTCCATTGGAAACCATATGAGTAACTGCTTCAAGTAATTGAGTTAACAACATGATGGCTATTTTGGTATTTGGGGGATGTTGGCATAAGAAATCCTTTAAACTCATATCATACCTATAGACATTACAAATTTGACAACAAATCAACAATCAGCTTGACTGAACTTAGTTCTTGGCTTAGCAAATGTTTTAATGGCTTTACCTTTTCATGACAAGGAAGAGACTCATATTCCTACCAAAACCATTGGGGTTGATGCGTGCTGGTAAGGCGTCCGGATATAATGAGAGTGACCCTGGCAGTGCCTGCACACTGTCTGTGAATGCATTATAAATTCTAACAATATTGGGATGTTGTGGTAGAGCCCTGCAACGTTGGCGGAAGCTGAAACCAAACAACAGCATTCATATGATTTCTTTCTTAGATATAAATAGTATGTTTTTAGAA
>NW_026267648.1:135244-135392 GCF_000697945.3 Frankliniella occidentalis
TGTGGTAAAGACTTGACAATATTCAAGTGTCTTCCATATCTATTTGTGAAGTGCTTATAGGATTACAGCTATGGTCTTGGCATGTGGAAGTGGGGTTGCGTACGCGCACTCAAGTCCAATTGTCTAATTGACCATAGCAAATCCTCTG
>NW_026267648.1:135442-135809 GCF_000697945.3 Frankliniella occidentalis
ATATTTGTGGTAAAGACTTGACAATATTCAAGTGTCTTCCATATCTGTTGATACGTGCTTATAGGATTACAGCTATGGTCGTGGCATGTGGAAGTGGGGTTGCGTACGCGCACTCAAGTCCAATTGTCTAATCGGTCATAGCAAATCCTCTGATAGCACAGATTATTCAGTTCATCAACAACAAAAATGAATGATAGAAATGATGGAGACGCACTAATAATCTATTTGGTCTTTGTGTTCGTCTTCAAATCATTTTTGTAGTTAGCGTTATATGTGGTAAAGACTTGACAATATTCAAGTGTCTTCCATATCTATTTGTGAAGTGCTTATAGGATTACAGCTATGGTCTTGGCATGTGGAAGTGGGG
>NW_026267649.1:0-7889 GCF_000697945.3 Frankliniella occidentalis
CGCGCTCGCCTGTACGGCGGGATGGCCTACGCACAGGCGTGCAGGCGCGCTGGCCGCCCCGCCGCGCTCGCCTGTGCGGCGGGATGGCCTATATGCACACACAGATTTGCTATGTACTATTTCATACGAACCTTACGTACAACTATGCACATACGTAACGTACGCACAATTTTAATTGATATTATGCATAGTTACGTACAAATTTTGTACGTAGGTTATGTATGACGACAGTTGTACTTCAGTCACTGTGCACAGGCACCCTGGGCCTGGGGCGCTGGCCCACGTGCAGGCTAACGCAGTGGGGCTGCCGTGACCGATGGCAGATGCTTTACCAAATCGTCGAGACTCCTCGGCGACCGCTCGTACTGCGCCCGGCTGAGGCTGCTCGTGAGGACGGACCTGAAGGCCTGGTTGATGTGCATGCTGCCCAGGATCCAGGCGGCGACGAGGAGTCGGACCCGGGTCGTCACCGGCAGCGCGTGCAGGGCAGAGTCCACCAGCAGGCGCCACGAGTCGAGCGCGACCGCGGGCCAGCTCTGCGGGTTTTTTTTCGAAACATGTTTAAAACTTTAATTTGAAGAAGGGGACCCGCGAAACGTTTGTTATGCGTCCATTAACCGAAATTAAATGACTGATTCAACTACTCGGTAAAGCGCCAAGTCCAGGGCGTTGGAGCTGGCGAAGACGACCTCGAGGACGACGATGACGACGTAGATGCCGAAGATGATGGTCCAGACGCGCGGGCGGAACACGTGGAAGACGCACTCCAGCACGGTGAGGGCCCGGGGCGGCGTCACGAACCACTTCGTCCTGTCCTGGAAAGGGCAGGTGTGAGACGACAATGTCCGCGATACCCCTGTACGTCGGTGGCTCCCAATGACGTACAACACGCGCCGCGTTCCCTCACCTCTAGATACGAGGCGGACGCGTCGAACCAGATGTAGCGCTCGGGGTAGGGGATGAACCCGCCCAGGCCGACGTCAATGGTCCCTGTCGGATGTGTCACGGCTCCCATAATAGCTATACGATACTCTTTTATATGCAGACGTCAGAGCAGCAGCTCGTCCCGTTCTACTCACCCTCGTTGAGGCGCTTGAGCAGCTCCGGCCAGTTGTTGCCGTCGAGGAGGGCCTCCTCCAGCAGGCGGAAGCCCACGGCGCCACTCACGGCGCGCAGCAACTCCACTTCGACGCCGGTGCGCACGGAACGACCGCGACCGCTACGAACAAAGTACACACCACTTCACAGATGACATTTTACAGAACGACGAGTTTTTATTTCCTCTCAGGATTTGACTAACAACAGAAATCAATGTTGCTACAGTACACCAACTGTGTTGTGAAGTTTCGAAACAACACGTTCTGTTTAAAAGCCCTTCTCCGCTCCCTCGAAAGGAAACACGCATCATTGTTTATTGATGCATGTATTTTTTTCGGTAGATTGTGTGCCACGTGAGCATTTGATTCTAGAATTACAAAGTGTTTGTAACTAAAAAAAATGACACGACGTTTTTCTACGAAATTGTACACGGGTGTTGTGAATTAACTTCACAACTCTTGGCAATGTACAGACAGAGAGTACCTTTGCTAAACAGACCTCTGTAGCGACGGCAAAACGAAACAGTACCTGTCATTATTTACAATAGCGTACGGAGGCCAGTCAAAGGTAGCAGCCCTCAGCGTTAGGTTCTCCAGCCTACCGACGGCGACCTGGCGGGCGAATAGGGGTTTGACCTCAACGAGCTGACCGTGTTCCCACCTTGCCGCCTCCGTGGGGCTCTCTTCGGGGAAAGAGATGGGGAACCACGCCAGCACGGACACGTCTGTGATACAAATACGAAACATAAGTGAAAGTGTACCATATTTTTGTTTTAAATCATTCCGCTTCATAAGACACTCCGATGAAAGAAGCTGAGTCTTTCCTCTCACCTGGTTGAGACACGACAACAGCTGCGTTTGAAACCATGTGGTGCCACAGCTCGCTAAAAACGAAGTCGACGGCCCGAGTATTTCCAAACAGAAGGATTAGAAAGGCTGCGTTTGCATTCCAGTTGGTCCGTTCGCGGAGTAGGAGAACCTTAAGCAGAATACGTTCTGAAGGTGCTGCATAGTTTGGTGACCACTGGCTTCAAGACCACTGCGCTACAGTCCGCAAATTTTGGCACATGTCATTCAGCAAAACGCGCTTGTGCGATGCCTGTTGAAATTACATTCACGTTTACCTGTTTAGTAAAGTCCCTCTCCCAGGTCTCACTAGGGGCCACGAGAAGAATATACGAGGATGGTTTTGGCGGCAAAAGAGTCGTGCTATAGAAACCAAGAAAAAAATCAGATGTTTTGTTCACTTTGCCAGCTGAGCCACGCGATTTGTAAGAGAACGCACCCTTGTCCATGCTCTTCCGCTCCACACACGTTTTCAACCGCCCACAGTATTTGATGGTTGAGCAAAATTATAAGCAAGCTTACAGCCGCCGAAAAATCGCTGTGAACAGAAGACATCACGGCTAAGCAAAGTCTGGTTATGAGAGGCAAACTGTCTTCGATGCGTAGGAGTTTCCTGACCCTGTGAGTCAAAGGTCGCTCCATCAACACAAGATACAATTGAAAGGCGGCCTAAAATTTGCCTTGAAACAAAGTCAAGAAAAAAAATCCTCGCCCGTTTTATAGAAGGAAGCAATCTTTTTGAGTAACTGACGGAGGCTATTTGCCACGGGAGAAAGGGGGAGGGGACGTCGCGGTACGGAAATTGGAGGGAAACAGGACACAGGTTGAGTGCGATGTTACATGCGCGAGCGCGCGGACCGGTGGCAGAATGACAAAGGGTGCGGCCCTTAGTCACCCCACGGCGTGTGACAGGGGAGGGCAGGGGGTGGCTGTCGGAATCAGGACATCATTTGGTTACACTCAAATATACAATTGGGGGCACCTACGCACTACGCACCTCGGATCACCTCTTTGCGTGGGGGAAAAAATGTTTCCGTTCTGTAACAAACAACAACAGTTTGGACAGTTTGAAGTACTACGAAAGCTGAAGTACTTTAGGTGTCTGTCAGGTCGCCTGCCCCACGTGTACCCTCAACATTCAGGCAATGAGGGCCCCTACACAAAAAAATAAGGTCGCGTAAGGGTTTCTCCGGGTGCCACGCCGTAAGAACGAGTACTTGTGCTTTCGAAACTATTTTCCTCCGGGTATTAACACACTCCAGAGCAGCTACACCCTCCAGCTACCCACCAGAGGGACGCAGATACGACAAGGATGCCGGGTCGGGGGAAGTGAGCAGTCGCCACGTGTACAGCGCACTGCACAAGTTGAGCGTCGTCGGCTGGTCCAGCGGCCCCCGGCTGGAGCATGAGGATCTGGGAACTACAGCAGAACAGAAGCACGCCCTGCGTCACTCCGCGTGTGTCCGACAGGAGCACGGAGCCCTTCGATCGTACAAGAAAATATCTGAAACTATGAAATGCCACACCCAGAAAATGGCATTCTTGGCTTGGTTTATTCAAGCCAATTTTCTCAATTCAACCTTTAATTTTCTCAATTCGAAGAAAAGTTTTCCTTGATTCAGAAAAAAATAAAAAATGGCTTCAGCTTCAATTAACCAAGAGTGGCGAAAACAAGTCAAAATTTGCCTTGAATCAAAAATTCATTTTTCTTGGTGAACAGTTTTCGGGATCCCCGCTGCTGGTAACCAGTGGGAAATAAAATTCAAAACGATCACACGCAGAAAGTAAAAATGTCAACCTGCTGTACATTTTCTAGAGATACGTTTTCTTTTCTGGATAGGCGACTTGTAGATTAATGGCTGTACCAAACCGGAAAAGCGCCCGCAGTCTAATGGCCCTTGGTCAATCGATTGAGACCCCTCTAAGTTCGCCTCTCACCCGCCCTCGCACGCCGAGGCTGCTGCTGCTGCTCCTGGTCCTCCCGCGGCCGGGCAGCGCGACCGACTGCAGTCCGTCGCGTGACCAGCTCCCGTCCCGGGAAGGGTAGAGAAAAGTGACTCGGCGCGAGGGGGGGCAGGACGGATAGTGTGCGCCTAATGGAAGCCGGCCAAATTGCGCGATTGGTTGACACGTTCGCGTCGCCTGGCTATTACTCATGAACACATCGACACATCGCTTATTGCAAAGCACGCACAGCGACACCCGACACCACGCAACGCCGCCCCGGAGCCTCCCGTCAAAGCACGCGCCGCAGCGGTCCGGCGGCGCAGCGCCAAACCATACGCACAGTTTTAAAGGCGCTGGCAAAACCAGCGAATCGATGTTTTTCGAAAATTTTGAGATAACTGTATATTCTGGAAGAGGGAAACGCCCTCTTTCAAACGGCATAGGTCTCAGAAAATCACTCTGAAAATGGAGATGAGTGGTTTCGCCAGCACCTAAGAACTAGTATGTGCGTGTGGTTTCGCCAGAACCAGACTGCTGTGTGATTTGCAAAAGGGACAAGAGACATTTTTGCTGCTCGCAAAACTATTATTAAAATCCTCTTTATTGTGAGTCTTCATGTATACATTTTTTTTTCGGCCGATGACACCTTAGAACACTTACACTAAACATAAATAAACATAATTTAAATAGTAACATAAAATGACTTTGTGGGGTCGGACTGGTATTCATGACGAACCATTAACCGCACTAGGATAGTAGTCCACGAAAAGCACGCCAAATGACGGTCATTCCTTCTGGGCTTCAGTCTGACTTTTTGTTCGATTCAGTTTTGGTTTGGGATTTGGACGAACCATCCATTCTACAAAAAGAAAAGATAAACGGATTACACGGGTGTTCACTTAATGGGAGCGGTTTTATTATGCATCTCTGTAAAATAAAACTTACCTGGCCAGAGCTTTCTTTGCCAAAGAACGGATAGGAGCCTCCAAGACGACGAACAGCCAGAAACTTACGGCAAATGAAATGACGTTGTCACTGAGCGCGTCTCTTGCCTGCAAACATCTCCCCACTCTTAAGCTTACAATTCTTCAACGCGAACAGATGGGCCGTTAGTTGTAATCATTAATGCATAGGCTTACGATGGTGAGCGGGGTGATGCGGACGGCGTCCCTCTTGGCCGCGGTGAGCAGAGCCTGCAGCGGGTAGGACACGAGGTAGACGGCGAAGGTGAGGCGGCTCAGCGACACGAGCGGCTGCCAGGTCAGCAGGGAGTGCACCGCAGCTGCGAGAGCAGAGGTTCAAGTTGGAGGTCAGAGGTTCGACGTTAGACGTCAGAGGTTGGGGTAGAGAGACGGCGCGCTGCGCGAGGTCGTGCGCCGGGTACTCACTCGGTTCCCCCAAGACGGTGACGGTGACGAGGACGCCGAGGGCGCCGGCCCAGGCTAAAGGGGTGAGTCCGGCGCACAGCCCGGCGCCGAGGGCCGAGTAGGGCGCGCGGAGGTCGTTGAACAGCGCGCTGAAGCACATGACGGCCGACATGGCGGCCAGGCTCGCCGCCGTCGCGAGGAGCGTCACCGCCCGCCCGGGCCTGAAGCCCGCGTCCTGGTGGAGTCGAGGTGACGCATTAGCGAGGGGTCCTTCACTATAAATTGAAGGCGTACACCGATTTTTCTATTATAATTGATTTTTTGTGGTTTTCTCTTGATTTTTTGTGATTTTCTCTTGATTTTTTGTGATTTTTTTCTGATTTTTTAGTGATCTTTTCATGATTTTTTAGTGATTTTTTCTAAGGGTGTACAATGATTTTTTTTGAGTGAAGGATCCCTCGCGCATTAGCACACGCGGCAAAACCAACTTTGTACTGGTTGCCAGGGTGCGATGAGGTCTGACCTTGAGCATGGGCAGGGCCTTCCCGGCGGCGAGCCCGAGCAGGTAGGGCGCGGTGCGCATGTGCGTCGGCATGTAGGCCTGGTGGATCAGCGGCTCGGCCCACATGCCCTGCAGCGTGCGCAGCGTCCACGCCACCGTCCCGGGCCACTCGCCCAGCAGGGTGGCCGCGGCCAGCGGCACGGTGGCGAGCGCGGCCAGCACCAGCAGCAACGCCACGCCGCGCAGTCCGGAAGGCAGCCGGCCCAGCAGCAGCGTCCCCACCACGAACATGTGCATGTCCACCGCCAGCGACCAGGAGTGCTCCATGCACTGCGGCAACGGAGTGAAGTATTGCTCGATAAGTGTGCTTGTAAAATACTTGGGACAAGCAGGCGAGTGTACGCACCAGCGGTTCGGCCGTCCCGCCGTTGACGTAGTTGTTGAGGAACAGGAGGTTGGACCACCACCACTTCCTGCAGGACTCAGCCATCGGCTGGGCCACCTCGACCCACAGCGGACCCGCGCCCATCTCGGGGAGGGCGGTGCAGTGGAACAGCACTACGATGGCGTACACGGGCCCCACCCTGTCTCGTTACAAGAAGAAAATCGCGCGCTTGTTGCATCCCCAGGCCATAGATACGCCGACATATAGAGAGTTCTGATTCTGTGACCTCCAACGCGCTACGCCATATTATATGCGCTTACCTCAGGACCCTATTGAACATGGACTTGGAGAAGGAGGACTTCCGGTCGGCCGTCGAGGTGGCGGCGAGGAGCAGCCCGGCCAGGAAGAAGAAGGTGTCCACCCCTAGGGCGCCGCGGTAGAGCACCGCGTACTCCATGCGGGAGCGTGCCTGCGGACGGGACGCGTCCCAATAGTTAGTAAAGATCCAACGACGGGTAACGGCGATGACGACAGTGAGACAGTGCCACACGTACCCAGGACGTCAAGTACTCCCTGTTGGAGGTGGCCACGCGGGCCGCGTGCAGCCCTCGGTGCAGCGCCACGAGGTACATGGCGTTGATGCTCCGGATGCCCGACAGCGGGCTGAGGTCGATCCCCGACACCAACGGGTCGGGCTGGGCGAGCGTGCGCACGTGCCTGCTCCAGTCCCAGGAGCTCCACCCTGCGATGGAAAAGCGATACTGTCGTTACGGCGCCGACCGTCATTTCTATCGACGTTGTCGTGATGCACCCTCGCTGCGCGCCGCAACAGTCGGTCGCAGAAGTTATTGGTCACGCCATGTGCGCACGTGCGGTGCACTCGCTGAGTAGTGGTACAGAATGACACGCTCGCGGGCGGGTTGCCCACCCTCGTCGTCACCGAGTTACTACAGCAAGTGCACGGCGCGACCTTGTGAACCATCTCACCCGAGGTCACGCCGTCGCCGAGTATGACTAAACAGCAGGGAGCGCAGTGCGACCTTGGAAACCTTCTCGCCCAAGGTCGCGCCGTCACCGGGTGACTACACAGTCAGTAACACGGTGTGACATTGGAAACCTTCTCACGCACGGTGGTGCCGTCACAGAGTGACTATGCAGCAGGGTGCACGTCCTGACCTTGCGAACCTTCTCACTCAAAGTCGCGCCGTCACCGAGTGACTACACAGCAGTCACACGGTGTGACATTGAAAACCTTCTCACGCAATGTCGTGCCGTCACCGAGTGACTACGCAGTAAGTGCAAGGGGTGTGATCTTGGAAACGTTCTCACCCAAGGCCGGCGCGGCCACGGTCACGGCGGTGAGTGCGACGACCAGGCACCTGCGTGAACGGATACAAAATATCAAGGCGTTGTAGGTGACGGTGTGTGACGGCGACGGCGTCCTGGGAACCGGCAAGGTCTCTACCAGAAGAGGGTCGCGGCGGGCGAGATGGAGGCCTGGGTCACGTGCTCCTGGCAGTTCTCCGGGCGCACGAGGACGCGGACGCTGGGGTCGAGGCCGGCCTGGAGGGCGGCCTGCAGCGTGGCGGCCTCGCAAGACCGCGGCACGCACAGGCCCATGCGGATGTCTCCCAGCGGCAGCGATCCGGGGATCATCCCCTCACCCTGGGCAAAAGCAAAAAGGGAACAAAGTTCGGCAATGTAAAGTAAGGCAACTTTTCCAGATTTTTTTTTTTTAAATGATA
>NW_026267649.1:11208-21643 GCF_000697945.3 Frankliniella occidentalis
CCCCTATAGCAATAATAAGGGGAGTACCGACTTACCCGAGTAGACGTCGTGGAGGGTGACGAGCAGCTTGCCGGAGTTGACCACGTACAGGGAGAGGTTGCTGCCGGTGGCCACTGCGAACGACTCGCCGTCGGGGGAGATGGCCAGGTGCGACTTGATGGCCGCGGGCCCGTCGTGCTTGCCCGACTTGAGCAGGCGGGGCTCCTCGCCCTTCTGGTACTCCACTGCAAAAGCGCGACAAAGCACCGGTTAAGGTTCGTCCCTAACGCCCCAGGCACGCATGCCTGCCTCCACTCACGCACCCTTCGTGTCGAAGACCCTCCAGTTGCCGTCCTTGCTGATGGTGGCCACGCGTGACGAGTCGGCCGAGAAGGCGAAGTCGTAGACGCCGGAGCTGTGGCCCTTGAGCTCGAAGGCGCGAACCACCCGGTCGAAGTCGCCTCCCTTGGTGAAGACCACCTCCCACACCTTGACGTCGGGGGTGAAACCTGTTGTGCGGAAGGCCACACGTAAAGCGAGCGTGTCAGGTGCAAACGAACCTACCCGAACCTCGGCGAGGAACTCGGCGAGGACTCACCTGAAGCCGCCACAAAGTGTCCGCAGGGCGACACCCGCGCGCGGTGCGTCTGGACCGTGAGCGTGTCCAGGGTGGCGAGGCGCTCGCCCTTCAGGTCCCACAGCACCAGCTCCGTCTTCTCCGAGCACGTCATGATGAAGCGCCCGCTCACGGCAATGTCCATCCCCACCACGTCCTCCACGTGCGCCTGCAGAGGTGCTCTGTTAGTCTCGGAGCAAATGACAGGGATCGTGCCCAAACCTACGTGACCTTAGGGAAGGTCCAAATATTTTGGGTTCATGATAATTTTACGCCGAGGTACAAATATGACCGGGTCTCTGCGGACTCCAATGACTGTCCGAAACCTTTTGGGACTCCGTCAAATTTGCCCCCCCCCCTCAAGTCACGTGGTTTGGGCACGATCCCGGCCGAGCTTTCAGGACGGCGGGCGTCGCTTCAACCTACCTTCGGGAAGGTGATGGCCTTGGTGACGGGCCCAATCCACCCGTCGGGCTTCTTGGACACCTTGTGCACCTCCACGACGTTCTCCACGCCCTTGTGTATGATGAAGGCCTTCGAGTCGGGGCTCCAGCGCACCATGACGGCGTGGTCAAACTCAACGTTGACGCGCAAGTTCTTGTGTTCCTTCTGATCCAGGTGTTTGGCACTCCAGAGCACAACGGCGCGGTCTACAAAAAAAATAACAAAGGACTAAATCTTCCAGCCGTGTTAAATGTCGCGTACATGATCCTACACTGCCACAACTAGGTTACTGCGGGTGCCGCATTTGCCAGGCGTTTCTTTTGTACCCCGTGTTGCGGGATTGCCTAGTCGATAGGATCGTAGGGGCCAAGCCAAGAGGCCTTACGGGCGAAGTGAAAAGGCAGACCCAATTGGCGTCCAAAAACGAGTGGGAGTGAGAGGGAGATATAACCCGACTGACTGGTCATTAGTATAATTGAATCTTCATTGGCTCAGCACAGAGCATAGGCAACATACAAACACGGCGCTTTAGGGGAAGCACCATACAGTAGAAGGCACGTTGCCCACCCGGTGCAGGGCTCTGGTCGGTTCTGGTAGGGCCCTAGAATGGAGGCCTCTCACTCATCGCGGATACGTTGTATCGTTTTCAGTGAAACGCCACTTTAATTTTCATCATCTCGTGAATAAAAAGAGACAACATCAAATACGATGCGATATCTCTTGGGAGAGTGAGAGGCCTCGCCTCCAAAGTCAAGTATGCAGAGATCAGCAAAAAGCAGACCCGTCGTTGTTCAGCGACCGTTTTCTGATCCGTTGTTGTTCAGCTACCATTTTCTGATGAGTCTTTGTTCAACGACCGCTTTCTGCATGATCCGCCTTTGTCGCACGGATGCGTCGAAGAATACTACGTAATCATAACCTGCTCTATGTGTGTAGTGCAACATGATCACTGTCACAATTGTTCAATTGTTACAGTAATTTAAGGACTTGTGAAGGAATGAAACAGGGCCAAAGACAGTAACTTTTCCATTTTATTCAGGGTTCTGCTCTCTAAAACTACAAAATTAGTTTTACCCCATCAATGAAGCCTGGAATAAATTAAGAAAAAAAAATTGCTATTGTTGCACAAGGCTTCAATGGAATGAAACAATAAGACTATTGCTTAAGTTGTATCAGAAATGTGGCAAGATCTCACAGAGACCGTTTAAAACTTGTGCAATACAAATGCACAGACAACTTGGATACAATTATGAACAAAAGTTCCTTCACATTAGGAAATGTACGTCCCAAATTTTCACACATTTACCCACTATGTAACTGGATAGTGGATAAAATAATTTAGAAAACATACTTTTGCTCATAATAGTAAACATTCTCACATTTTAAAAACTATAACACAAAGGTAGAAAAAATACAGCACATACAACAGAAATTCATAAACACACATACAAACTCACAATTAAATAAGAAATAAACAAAATGACATTAATTTGTACCCTTTGTACAGAGGAATTCTAAAACAATACTGAGACCTTCATCATTCTACTACATTCACTCAATACCCACTCTGATACAACATCTTACAAATAACACAAAACTGGCAGTCTAGACAACCTAATAATAATATCCTGCTTAAGAATCTATCCAAGTCCTCAAAAGGTCCACATTACTACTGTAATTACCTACACAAAATGAGACTGGAAAACCCAAACTAAAAACCAACTGAAAGCTCAAGTTCTGTGAAGTAAAATCTGTATAAAATTGTACAGTCTAGATTTTAATTGTTAAGATTAATATATTCAGTGCCAAGGCTACATTGAATATGAAACATACTGACACACTAATGCAGCATCTCTTTTCCACTCAAAATGCACATAGAACTAAATTCTACTCCACAGCACAACCATTTATCTTGTGCAATTTAAGGAAGAGTTCACAATATAATAGCATCCACATTTGCCTTAATCATCTGAAAAGAACGTGTGGAAACAGGCATAGTGCACTCTCAACAACTTCAGCGAGGATCATTGGAAGGTCCAGGTGAAGGTATGATGATAATTTTCAGAGGCGTTCATACAATACAATTTATGTAAATGGAAGAAATCCCAAATATTGTGAATGAGATCATTTAAAACAAATTTCACAACCAAAGTACACATGAAGTACACTAATTTCTAACAGTCAACTACAACATTTAAACAGATTGATCTAATCACGAATAATAGTAGATTCAAATTTTGATCTCAAAAGGGCCCTAATAGTTATTAATAAACACCAAAAAAAGATAGAGAATCATGTGAAATTCTTGGAAAACAAAGCTGTAAGTTATAATTCATTAATCATTAACTATGCCTTCCAATCAGTTTTGTACTACATAAATGGCATTGAAGATAATAAATTTTGGGCAGTAGTAAGGCAGTGTCCAGTCCAAGTTTTTTCACATGAGTACATCAAAACTAAGATTTTACATGCTCTTCTAGAATACTTGAGGAAATCTGTTCCAGTGGAACACTTTTTCACACGCAAGCATAAGAGCATTATTATTGCTTCATTACATATACAAAAAAAGGGGTTATCAAAATGGTCGAAATTACCCATTTCATTACATTTAGGTACAGGGTGTACACAAAGTTAAGTAAAAATTTTGGATAGAAAATGTGAATTGTGAGCAACATGGTGTTCAAATGCATACAGACTGATATGTAAGGTTTCACACCATCAAATATGCAAAATTGAGCAATTTATGATGGTCGTAGTAAAAGCCCCCAACTTCAATTTGTGCAAGTTAGGAAATCATATTCATATTATGAACATTGAAGATCAAGAATAATTTATCCTGCAGGCATTAGCAAAACTTTGCTCCAATTGTGGAAGTTAGAAATTCATATTAAGAACCAAGAGACGTAAGAACCTTGAGGACTGATGAAGTAATTTATCCTGCACAGATTAGCCAAACTTTGCAATTCTTCCCAGTCAAATAGGAACATGAAAAAAAAATGACTAGCAAAATTTTCATAGCTACTTAGAATTAAATTAATAAAAAAAGAAAAAAACCTAGCAAGAATGCTAAAAATAAATATAACAGCACCATCAGTCACTCATCATTCACACAACACTAATAGTGTTCTATTGTATGAAAAATTATTAAAGAAAAACTCGAAGAGAATAGTAAATGACAGGGACAAGAAAAATGATTGTTGGCAATTGGTCAGTCAATTTGACAGGAATGTTGTTAAAGTCTTAAAAATTTGTCCCTTTACAGTTCCATTAAAGCCAAAAGATCTTTACTGGGAAATTGAGCAGGTAATCAGACCATACTTTCAAATGTTTTTTTTTTCTTCGAAAGATTACTAATTTGTTCTCTACTCCATACTTAAGTTTGAATTATGGAACTCTTCCACTAACATCATGACTTAAAAGAAAATTCAGGAGAAGATTTACTCCCACATGAACACAAGGAAGTCGATGTAAAACTATTTTCACATCAAAATAATAAGAATAAGGACAAAATTTCCTTACATGAAGTATGGCCATAAGCCATTAAGTCACTAGGCAGACAAATTTTATCCCAACTAATAACAAGAGAAATTAACATATCTACAAATCATCTGTTGCCAAAGCTAAAGTTGTGAAATGCCAAGTAGAGAGGAAATACACAAAACTCTCACTTTGACAAAACTCTGTTGTCCATTCAGATAAAAAAAAAAAATTAAGTATAAACCGGACAGAAGGAAGAAGTTTAGACTTAAAAGAAGAAATAGCACAACTCACACATGCAAATCACAGTTTTCACTCATGGCTTACTGCTCTACAAAAAGAAAAGTGGAAAAAGTATGTAAAATAGATTGCTAAGAATCTACAAGCAGCAAAACTGATAACATACAGTATAGGCATGAAAACATGAAACTAACTAAAGAAAAAGTGAAAGGCATGGCGGAGATTAGTTCATTTTTGATACAGCAGAGAAGTCAAGACACAAATGTCTTTTAGTTTCGGAGGAAACTATAGGGGAGTATATAGAATACAAAAATTACATTGTGTTGGTAAAGCAAGACTTCCCAAGAGTAAAATACAGTAAGCCATGCCTCAGTCTTGGTTGATAGTTTCAGCCACACAAAGACACACAAACACACACACAATCATACAACTTCTTGAGTATTCTTTGGAAAATGTTTCAAAGTAAACTTGAAAATGGAGCACTTTCACATTCACTACACAATTAACAGAGTTGGATCAGCCGAATGTCTAGGAGATTCAATAAGAAATTACTGCTATTGAACTATGATGAGTGAGAAGTTTGACGGCTCTCCAAAACTGAGCGAAATTCTTTTCGAATTCTCCATAGCATTAACTCAATGCAAGCACGAGCGTCCTCATAACTGTCATGTCCTGATGAGTCACTCTGAATATCTCTCTTGAGCAGACAATTGGCAAGAGATTTTAATGAGCGTCTGTATGGAAGACCATAATAATGGGGGAAAACAACTGAAGTATCTATCACTGTTCCATGAATGATGCGCAATGCACGAAGATCATTTTCAAGACCATGACCTATCAAGATGGTATCAGCATTTATGAAACCCATCAGGTCATTCTGCACATCTTTTATAGATTTGGTGGCCCCCTTTTTATTGAGGTCCTTTGCTGTTATCCCTGAAAATCGAGTATTGTAATCTATTATATAATGTTCTGGTTTCACAAGGCTGTCATACACCAGCCTGCCATCAGTTCCAACAACTGTCACTTTAATGAGCTCTAGCCCATTAGTAGTAAAACACATCTCACAATCCAAGGCATAAACACCATAGTTGCCATCTGGAGGTAGTGTCTTTCTTGGCCTAGTCCTAACAAATCCGTCTAATGGCCCATTTATACCATCATTAATACCTTTCCAAACATGCAATTTTCCAGTTGTGCAGCCTTTGGTATTTGAGCGCCCTTTACAGCAACTATAATCAGGAATTCCATTAGATCCAACTTGGAGTTTTCCCCAATGGTATAAACACTTTTCTTGAGTCAAATACTCTCCATCATTGGACACAAAAAAGCCCCTACCACAGCGAACACACCACTTCTCATCACTACCACTGCTAAGCTCTGCTTGAGCTTTGCTCTTGACAGGACTCACTTTAGATGAATCTTTTGGTTTGACAAAATCATCAGATTTAGTACTATCACTATCACTGCTTCCATCTTTCCAAGATGTGCCATTGCTTACTAAACTGGAAGATACATAGATATTTTCACTGATCTCAGTAGCCACAGGCACTTTGGAAGATGTGGTATACAGAAAAGGACTCTGATACTTTGGGACAAACTCCTGAGCATTTACATCAAACAAGTGCGACTGGCGCGGTGCCTGGGCTGCTGGCTGTTGTGGACGGTTTGACGGACTCTTGTAGATAATGGCACGACCAGGATACAGGGTACTTTCAACAGGAAACGACAAGCCTAAAAGTTGATCAGGACTCAGTACATAATGTAAAAAGAACTGAGCCAACTCATTATCAGTCAATACTAGCTTGGCACGTTGACGCAGGGGTATGCTTTGACCCTGCTTGCCACCTCCATCTCCAGCTGCATTTGCTGATTTTCTTCCCTTGGCTTTGTTCTTTTTCCCAGGCGAAGCATTTTTCTTCTGTCTCCGTGAGCGTGCTGCGGCTCGTGGTGTTCCCCCTCCGCCACCTGAATCAGGTGGGCGTTTATTTTCCTTGTTGCCTTCACTACTGCTGCTGTTGCCACTTCGGTCTCCCGGACTGCCATCTTCTGTGCTTGCAGCCTCCAAATCTTCAAACAGAAACAAACAAAGAAAACATTAAAGAGATTGTTTCAGAATGAATAAGTCTCAAAGCACACAGCAATTAGCAAGAGGCTGAGAAAAAATTTAAGAAAAAAACTGCATTTTCATGCAAAATAAATAATAAGGTAATTGCAGTTTACTGCTTCCCCACAAAAATTACATGTAAACCGTACCTCATCCACTGATCAAAAACCTCTGGCAGACTCCCACAAATAGCGCAGAAAATTAAGCAGCTTACAGTTCAAGTGTTATCAAGTAAAACTATTACAAATCCCAAGGCATAATCAAGAAGCCAATTTTGATTAAATTTGAGAGACACTTTTAAAAGCCCCAGAAACAGAAAAACTAACCTTGAATCTATCTCCGACGGATAAAGACAACTCCCCTTTTCTCCACATTTCTTCAGTGCTGCGACTCTTCAAATTTCACAAATACTTAATTTTTTCAATACTTATGTTCAGTGCTCGCTCAAAAGGGTTGAGGTAATTTTTCCAACCAAACGCAGTTCTTTTAACACTCCTACACACGAAAAAAAGCTGCTTTTTGCAAATTATACAAAAAAAAATAATTGAAATGTGCTGAGTGAAACTCGTGCCGGCACTAAACACAGTAATAATGTGAAAAATTTGAAAGTTGAGGCTCAATGAGCACCACTTTCAAAATAGTGAAATGTGAGGAGCCTAACAGCTCAAAGTTTAAATGTAAATTATCAAGCCACTGCATTACAAGGTACTCTTAACTATCATCACAGTTAAAAATAGGATCTAGGTCACTAGCCGTGAAGAGAGAGCCAATCTGTCAATCATTGAGGTAACCTCGAACTGTAGCCCTACACTGCACGCTTGAGCTACACACCCACCTCCCCTTAACACATAGCCAACAATGCATTGCCACCACCAATACAGCAACTAATAATACACTGGCAAGCAGCCCGGACTATGATGGGTAGCTTTGCACAATTATCATGGAACCCTATCAAAAATTGTACAGATATTTGATTGTTGATACTCATGCCAAAACAGTGTTGGGATCAACAGAAATTAACCAGATTGTCAGATAACTCACCATCGGAACATGTTGCTAAAAACTTGGAATTCCCAGAAAAATCCATGTCAAGAACTTCGCCACTGTGACCCTTCAAAGAAGACAACATCCAGGGGTGGGTGAAGGACTGCTTGGACTCACGAGGAGCCCATTTTTCTTGTTTCTTCTTTCCACCAGCCGGTTTAACTTGCTGCTGCTGCTGCTGCTGCTCAAGCTTCTTCTCTTTCCTCTCTTGTTTTTCTGGAACAGAGAGGTAAAAAGCATTAAATAAGACAGAAGACGAGCCCGACAAATGATGCATGATAGGCAGAATTGTCCTTTCCTGGTAAGAACTTTCATAATTATACTCTCGGAAATTTCAAAGAATAAACTTTAAAAACCACAAACTACATAAAAATTTTTTAAAAAGATAGTCCAGGGAATACTAGGGGGATGTCACAAGGTCATGACCGCCCAAAAAGGACCCTGCAGGAGTATATTTTGGGGCCATTTAACAAGTAATACGCTTAATGGGTAATCAATTTTCAGGCTGATTTGTCCGTAACTAGGCAAAACGTGAGACATGAGCTCCCCAGATTTAAATCTTGGTTACGCCTGGGAATGCTACAATGAATTTTTGACATGAACAACAAGGTGAGCAGCACAGGACATTTCAGAAGTTAACACATTTCAAATGTTTAAAAAAATCAAAAAAATTAATCAACTTGACAAAAAATAAATTGTCACTCACAGTGGCAAATCTTGCCATAAATTCACTGAAATTTTCCCTAAATAATACTTCCACTGGTACGACACGAAATAGGTGGCTTTCAAATTGGAACATTTCATAGTTGTCAAAATTTTAACAGCTTGAAGTATGCTACTCAATACTGTAAATGCGTAAAAATTAATTCTTTGAAGCAAGAAAACACATAACTCAGTGAAATTAGAGGAAAAATTACACACACAAAGTGCATGCCGCTCGCTAACATAATGTTAAGGTCAGAGAGATCCATAAGATGATGGCCCCTTACAACACCAACACTAAAACCAGCCCACATGTTAAAATAATGCTTTGAGCACGATTCTACACCAACAGAGAGTTTTACATCTGTGTTGTGTAAAAGTCTAGCCATCGTTCAAGACAATGCAAAATTTATTGGAAACAAATAAACATATGCAGAAATATTAAAATTTAAAATTTGGTCGTCAAAAAAAGCGGTGTTTTTAAATGAAAAGGCACAAGAACTGAACTAAGCAGGGCGCTGATAAGGGCCGGAATCCCTGCTGACGGCGCGGCGTGGGGCGCGAGGCACGCCGAGGCCCCGTGTGGGGTCCTCCGGGACCATGCCTCGGTGTTTACACACACGGCTGGAGAGGTTAGGTCCGCCGCGCCACGAGACCATTTCGGAGGCTCCGGCGTCCTCGCGGGTCTCGCGACTCGTCCACGAGACGCGGATGGAGGACCCGGGCCCCGCGGACCCGTGTCGACCGGCAAAAACACTCGGGGCGAAAGCGTTGGGGCTGTAAAGGGTTGAGTGGCACCCAGCTCTGGGGGCCACAACGTGAGTGAGGAAGACCCATGTCGCGTCTCTTACTTTGCACATTTTCTTCCTTGGTTGACCTCAATCGGTTTAGCAGCAGCACCACCACAGCCAAGCACAGACCGATGACGGCTGTTTGGAAAACCAAATCGACACTCATTTCCATAACTAGAGGTGTCGATTTGGAGCAGCGTTCAGGGGGATCACACACACTCACACACACACTCGTTCACTCACTCACTCACACACCGTACGCGGTGGTGGTGGTGGTGGTTGACGCCGAGCCGTGCCGTGCCGACCCGTCCGCTCCGCTCGGCGGGGAGTGGAGTGGGGAGACGAGGGTTGGGCGGGGGCGGCTCCGGGGTGGTGGTAGTGGTGATGGTGGAGGAGGAGGTGGGGCAGGGCAGGGCGGTGTGCGCGAAATCGCGGGAAGCCCTGGCGTCTGCGCGGCTGCGGCTGCGGCTACCGCGATGCTGCTAGCGCCCCGCGGGTCCTCCTCGGTGGACTGATGGGGCTGATACTCGATCACGGCGCGCTACCGCGGCGAGTACTCGTCGCGTCCGATAAGCAGCTGGGCGACGGCGACAACTTCCGCGCTGCTGCTGCTGCTGCAGCTGCTGCAGCTGCTGCTGCCCGTGCCGGTGCGAGCGGTGCGGGGCGAGCGTGTGGTGGCCGGCGGGGCCGGCGCGGGGCGCGGGCTGGTGCTGCAGGCGGTGCTGGCTGGCCCCATCCCCTGCGGCAGAGCCTGCTGCTGCAGAGCCTGCTGCTCCCGGTCCTCTTCCTCCTCTCCTCGGCGATGCGCAGGCACTCGCGGCCCAGCTCCACATTTGCTGGCTGCCGGGGGTGGCACTGGCGCGCTCAGCTCTCACTCGCACTCGCACTCACACACACACACGCACACACACAGGTAACGGCGCCGCGGGGCGACGCGACGGAAATCGGGACGAATCCGGTCCAGTCTTGGTCCGGGGAAGCACCGCGGCTACGAACACGCTGCTCACGCGACTCCTGCCACGCTCGCCGTGCAAC
>NW_026267649.1:27784-28989 GCF_000697945.3 Frankliniella occidentalis
CCTCCCCTCCCGCCCCACAAGCCCTTGTCCTCTGCCGCGAAGCCCACGGAGTGGTGGTGTCGTTCACCACCAGCAGGTGACCCCGTCCCTCCCCGGCCGCGGTGCTGCGACCAGGACGCGCAAGGCGACGCGGCGACGCCCTCAGGTAACACGAGGTCCTCCTTGTTGTTGTTATGACCCTGCTGCTCTCGTTATCAGGTGGCTGATCCCGACTCTTTGGCCGCCCCGTCGCCCGGATTGCCAGAGATTACATATAGTATCCACACGCTATGAGCGGCCCCTCTGCCGCTGCCTGCCGCCGCTCCTGCGGGGGGCGGTGGGGGAGGAGGGGGGGTCCTCCACCTCCCACAAGGTGACCCCCGGCGTCGCCGTATGGCACTGCGGCCCGGCTGGGGTCCATGACCACCGAGCCTACCTTTCCGCCCACCCGGGCCGGGCCTGGCCGCACCCTGCTCCACGGGCTTATCTCCCGCCAGGGCGCGGGAGGGGGCGGCCCGCCCGGCCGGGGGGACGGCGGCGTCAGTACAAGCGCGTCCACAATTAACGTTGTTGACGAGCAGCCCTGCTGCTACTGAGAGTCCTCCTGGGGCCCGTGTGACGCCGTCAGTGTGTTGGCAGCACGTCGCACCAAACTTCAGCAGGTGGCCGCTTCTGTGCCGCGCGCGGAGGGCGGAGGGAGCCGCGGACCCATGACCTAGCCCACGCCTACCCGCGCCCAGACGCCCCGTCCGCCGCGCCCCGCCACGCCCCACCACGCCCTCCGCGCACGAGTGGGTGACGCTGCTCAACATCACCCCACCTCCCTTCTGCCCGCCGATACGTGGTGCGATGCACCCTCGAGGACTCGCGACTCACCTCCTCCTGCTGCTCCTGCTCCTCGTCCCGAGGCGTCCGCGCCGCAGAGGTCAGGTCGCCGCCGTTGAAACGCCTCAAAGCTAATGAACCTTTGGCGAGTGCAACACACGACAGCTTCACTGTAGCAAACTGCACCGACTGGGGCCTGGCCCTGTCGGCCTGGGGCTGGCGGCCCCGTGGGGCCTGGGCCTACCCGGGCCACGTCCCCGCCGCACCCCGCCGCACCCCGCACCGCCACGCCCCGCGCAGCCCGCCACCAGACCGACTGGTGGTAAATAAACATTCAGTCACAGTTCACCAACCCAGAGGCGAGCTCCGTGCAGAGGGCGGCCTGGCCCCCCGGCCAGGTC
>NW_026267649.1:30504-31910 GCF_000697945.3 Frankliniella occidentalis
GGGAGTGAGAGAGAGAGTAAGGGAGTGAGAGAGAGAGTGAGGGAGTGAGAGAGAGAGTGAGGGAGTGAGAGAGAGAGTAAGGGAGTGAGAGAGAGTGAGGGAGAGAGAAAGAGAGAGGGAGGGAGAGGGGGGGAGGGAGAGGGAGAGAGAGAGAGAGACGGGAGAGAGAGACGGGAGAGATACGGCACGAGCGCCCGCCCCCGCCCCACGCCCTGCTGCGCGTCGGCCGTGTGCGTAGAACCAGAAATAGATTGCAGGGGCGCGCTATCGGAAGCTCGCGCAAAAGAATTAAAGGCGACGAGCAGCAGAGCAGACGACACGTCGTCCGCATGCGGGCGCGACTCCTTCCCCCCCCCTTTCCCCTTTCCCTTCCCGATCGACACCGACCCAACACGCGCATGCCGCGATACTTTATGGCGAGCTGCCCGCCACCCCCGTGCGGATCACAACAACACCCGACGCCTCGCGTGCCGCGGGCGAGGTGTCGCCGAGCGTTATCGACTACTCGCAAATTCTCATTTATAAGCGATTGCGGCGAAAAAGGCGTCGCGGGGCGGCGGGAACTATGAAAAGATAAGAGGCTAGCATTTTCAATTTTAAATAGTCCTGAAAGTGTCATAGGTGATCCGCGCCTTGTTTTTTTTTCTGCTTTTACTGTACCGGATCTGTGTGAGGGCGGGCTTGCCTATCGTCGCTCGCCATGGCGCCTTATGGCCCCCTGCGAGTATGCAACCCATCCGCATGCATGAATCCGGTACAGCATAAGCAGAAAAAAACGTCGCGGATCCCCCACCCTGTATGTCTCGGCCTCGGCGCCTGCGGGACTCGGGGTAGGCCACCCCGCAACGCACGCGTGCGCTCCAGGCGAGATGTTGCCTACTTAGCAGGCGCTATTGGAGCTCGCATCTACCTCTGAATATAGGCACCGCATCTTTTCACCCGTTTATTAATATAAGTAAATACTGTAAGGCCTGCGGGCAACAGTACACCAACCTAATGTAAAATCCAAATGTAACTTAATTGGAATTCAATAAAAACTATTTCAAAAATGAAAGCCTCTGAACTTGGCGGGTTCGTGAGGGGTGAATGACGGGCCCACCTTCTGGATGATGATCCGTAACAAATGGCTCGTTTCCAGTGTGTACATGGTAGATAATAGTATTTCATTTCAGTGTTGGCGCAGCACAGGGTATGACCGGCCGGACATCAACAAACACCCCCGTGAACTAGCCCTATACAAACTGCACTGAGAAATTGTAGCAGCAGCCGGCGCGGGCCCGAAGGGGGCGGCTGTGCCGCGCCAGGGAGTTGGCGGCGGTAGCGGCGGTAGCGGCGGTAGCGGCGGTAGCGGCGGTAGCGGCGGTAGCGGCGGTAGCGGCGGTAGCGGCGGTAGCGGCGGTAGCGGC
>NW_026267649.1:32009-33260 GCF_000697945.3 Frankliniella occidentalis
AGCGGCGGTAGCGGCGGTAGCGGCGGTAGCGGCGGTAGCGCAGCCCTGGCCGTGTTTTCGCCACCTTTTCACCCCCCACCGCCCCTCGTTCTCGCGGCCAGGGCCGTCCCTCCTTTCTTCTCCTTCATAAAGACCCTCTTTATTCGGCCCAGAGCAACAGGCGCCCCGTCGTGGCGCCGCCGCGTGGCGCAGCGTAGCGCTACGCTTGTGTCCGCCGCGCGTTGAATTGTAGCAGGCCAGGCCAGGCCAGCGGCAGCCAGAGGCCCGCGTCGTGTTTTGTGCGTGTTTCCATTCTTTTCTCGCCGACAGGGTACGCCTTCTCGATGGCGGCTATGGCGGTCAGGGTGTGCGACCCCCTGGCCATTGTCACGCCGCGCGCCGCTCGCCCGACCCACTCTCCAGCGCTCTCCAGAGCTCTCCCAAGCGCCGTGACCTCAGCGCCTTCGGATTAGCTTTTTATTTCGTGTGACCAGTCGCATCTGGAGGGGCTCCATCAGACGAAATAGAAGACATCAGGGTGCCGCTTCGGTGCCAGCTAGTTATAGCGACGATTTCGTAGTATCTTTAAAAATGCTCTCGGCGGGGTTCAAATATCGTTAATGATATGTTTTCCGGGGACCTCATATCACGGGGTCTCTGTCGTCAGTTCATCGTGGTTCAGAATCTTCTGTGCGACCATGACATTAGTCCCCCACCATTATGGCACGTAGGGTACAAATATCATGGAATGTCGGAATATCAATTAGTTGCAATGGTTCACCCTGGTAGCACGAATCGTTCTAAGAATATTCGCTGAACGTTCAGGGGACCTGAATAGCGTTCTGGTTATGTTCTTGGAAAGTGTAGTGAGTGCTGCAAGAGCAGACCCTACTGAAGGGCCACAATATTGGTACCCTTCCAGGGCACGGAGCGCATACCACGGGTGTACACATGTCACGAGGTATCAATAAGTTCTTTTAGTGGTCCACAGAACCAAAGATAATGGTACCCAGGGTCTCAAAAAGTTCTTGTGGGTACAAAATATCATGAGGTATCAGTACGGTCTTCTGGTATAGGTGGCCCCGCTACCCGCCAGCCAACGGCCACCCTGAGCGCCTACGGGTAGGCCGCCCGCCGCGGAGCCGTGCTCAGCGGACCTGCCTACCTGCGGCCACCAAGGGGCTGTAGGGAGTCAAGGCGACCCCTATCCTCGTGGGCGGGACTCTCTCTCTCTCTCTCTCTCTCTCTCTCTCTCTCTCTCTCTCTCTCTCT
>NW_026267649.1:41065-43916 GCF_000697945.3 Frankliniella occidentalis
CTCCTCCTCCTCCTCCTCCTCCTCCTCCTCACTCATTTTGGTAACGGGCTGACGGGGCACCGGCCGCTCTGTGGCCCAGCAGCGAGCTGCACGAGACCCGCTACAATGCACTCGGCGGACAAGGCCCTCACCGCCGGCACCACGTCCACCACGCACCACAAGATGTGCAGCGGGTGTGACACGAGAGGAGGAGGGAGGAGGCTCGGCTTTTCGCAGGCGCCAGGCATCGACGTCGAATCGGGTCGAATTATTGACATCGCATCACCGTCGATACCGAGAGTACGACGTCTGTTTCTCTCAGATTCGGTCGTCGGATTGCGGGAGGTCAGCGCCTGTGAGGCTCAGGGTAGGCCACGCCGCGGAACACGCATGTACTGCAGGTCAGGTACTGCCTACCTACCAGGCGCTATGAGAGCTTGGAAAGGCCAAACTTACCATAATAACGACAAATTCACGAACGTACTTTCTGGGTGATTCTTTAGGGTTCAGGTCTGGCTCTGGCTGACAGGAGAGTAGAGTTCTGTGGGTTGCCTGGATACAGAGGCTTTGTACTGCCACTTGCCTGCTTTTCGGGCAGCTTCTTGAAGTCACCAAGAGGGGGCAAACTGCCAGCCCCCCCCCCCTTTTCAAAACCGCGTCTGCTGCTTCACCGCTACCCAGTACACGTCCACGAGGGAAACGTCCAAATTATGCCATGAAAAGCCGTAGCACAATAATTTCCCACCACGAATGCTTACTTCTTGAAATACCTTCGAAATGGCACTTCAATTTTTGGCAGCGTCTCCGTGGCAGAGAGGCTCCGCGGGCCACGACAGTGGGGTTCTTCACCTCGACGAGACAAGCGACGCAGAGCCGCATGCGCACGTCGCACGCGTGTGCGGAAACATTAGCATGCATTCCCATTCCGTATTGCATTTCATTTCGGCTGCCGGACGCGCAGACTCACGGGCGCACACCGGCTGCGCCGAGCTGCTGGGGATGCGCAGCGTGCGCGGCCGTGCTGTGGTTACCGGGTTCGCTGGTGGCGGGGTGGGGACCTGTGCGGTATGGATGGATGGGATGGGTTCACGGCATCAGAATCCGTAATGCCGTCGAGTATAGTGCCTGCTGGCTCTGCTGGCAGACCATGCTCGGCTCGGATCGCACAGCAGCGCTTCGCGTCCTCAAGGCCGCCGCCGCCGCCGCTGCCGCTTCACCCGCGGGCGCCTTACCGTGCGGCGCCACGCCAGGCCACGCGACGAGCGCCACACGACGACGCCGCCGCCGCCGCTGCTCTTTTGCGCAACGAAAACCCTGCTCAGCCACCAACTCCACCTCCTCCTCCTCCAATCCGCTACCCGCATCTCTTTGACGGACGGGCTGCGCGGCTGCGTGGCGTGCGGTTTTAGTTGTCGATGATGCGTCAATGCGCGCCCACAACCCCGACCGCCGCACCACCGACCGCGCGGAAAAAGAGTTGAGGAATGAATCACGCTCCAACGAGGGTGCACCACTTTCGCATCAAAAAAAGAATTTTGCCGCGGCTTACAGAAGTAAAATAAATGGAAACTGTATGTGAACTTGAACTGCAAAACTTTACTACGGGTACGGTTTTCGTCGTTATTGCACAGAGGCCAGCGCAAAAGCGACTGCGCGTGAACGACGCCAAATAATAGCGCGAGCGTGTCCAGGCAGCGCCTCCACAACGGCTACCTTGTTGACTGCACCGCCGCACGAGGCTGGGGCACGAACAACCGCCTTGCCTATGGGTAACACCTCCACGTGTGTTGCCACCATGGCGTTAAAATTCGAAAAGGAAAAAAAAAACTAGAGCTCGCAACGGCGACAACGTCGCGATTGCCGGCACCGTAAAGTAAGTTCTTTTTTTCTAAGACTATACTCTATTACTTTACTTTTTGCAGCGTTGGCAACGTTGCTTTCTGCACTTATTCAACCTCTACCCACACGACCACGTGGCCGCCACGTGGTTGCGCCGGCCGGTATGGCGACCCCGTTGCAGGGCAGGAGGTGTGGCCGCGACAGCAGCTCGTGATGCAAGTCCCCGGAGGTCGGGCGGGGTCGCGCCTCCGGTGAGCCTCCGTTGAGCCTCCGTTGAGCCTCCGTTGAGCCTCCGTTGAGCCTCCGTTGAGCCTCCGGTGAGCCTCCGTTGAGCCTCCGTTGAGCCTCTGGTGAGCCTCCGGTGAGCCTCCGGTGAGCCTCCGGGCTCCTTCAACCGGACGAGGCGAGGATCGAACGCCCGCTAATGCCGCTCCGCGTTCTTGTTATGTTGTTGTTGTTTTCGCGCACATTCCTGCCTCCTGCACCTGCAGCCTCCTCCTGCCGGCGATCCCGTCCTCCGGCCGACCTGCCGCCGGTCCCTGCCGGTCCCTGCCGCCCCCCCCACTACCGCCGTCCGGACCAAGGAGACCCGGAGGCTCGTCCCGGCAGAGGTCGGAGGCCCCGGCGGCCGGAGGAGCCGCTCCACCTGACTCCGCCGGCGATGGACGCGACGATACACACCACGTGACTCGGGAGGTTGGGATGCCTTCACCGCTTCGCGGCTCTTCTGCTGGCCGCGTCCACAGCTATCCGGCGGGAGCATCATTACCAAGTACCTTCCGCCGGGATACTGGGCGTCAATCACAGAATTGGAAACAAGACCAATTTATGCTGAAATCAAGGGTTCTGACCTAAAAACGTCTGAGGTCTTGTCTGTTGTTGCTGTCGTTGTTGTTTTTCTCTGCACCAATATTTAACTATTGGCGATGAGAGCTCTTTGTCGGGCTTCATGTTGAATATGAAATAATCATAATAAAATGACTTTCCTGTATCGAAATAAATGCAGCTGTTGTAGGACGAGGAAAGGAGTGGC
>NW_026267649.1:43966-48264 GCF_000697945.3 Frankliniella occidentalis
ATTGGCGGGAGCCCCGGTCGATCACCACCCCAGGCTGACGTGGCCCCGGCCGGGCCGGCCACGTTTATTTAAGTTGTATTTTGGGGGATTCAGAGGGGGGAGTGAGGGGAATAAAAAGAAAGTTTAGAATCCTCAACGGAAATGAATTGAGAGAACCATTATGTATGTTCAGCACTATGCCGTCGTTGGCGCTAAGCTTCGCAGGCTCAACCGGATCATTCAGGGCATTGACCAAACTCAGCACATGCCTGTCTGTGCCTGTCCTGCAAGTAAACGTTTGTAAACGTTTCGGGGCACACGCTACGCCGTCGGGTGCACGCGCCGATGGCTTGCGGGTTTCGCGCAGTCGGATTCTGAGGTTTCCAGCAGCTGTCGGACGTGAGGTAGCCGTCACACAAGAAGAACCTCTGTGCGACTTCGATCGCACTGCTTTGACACCTAGTGATACCCACATGACTAAAAGGTATGAGAGACCCACCCGGCAGTACAGTGTACGGGACGGGGTGCCCTCTTGGTCTGGTGGGTCCCTTGCAGGTGGCCGTTTCACCCCGTTGGCGTTTGGAACGAGTGAGAATACTACCCGAACCCAGTCGCGCGGCCGGGTTTGCCTATATCGAATCTTACCACAGTGCTTTGGGGCGCCGTGCGAATAGGCAACCCGGATGCACTCCTGGATCCGGCCTTAGATCCATTTGCTCGAACGGGGCAGCACGGCCACCCTACCATTTGGGTCGTCGCAAAGGTGTCCAGCAGCAGCACAGAGGTTCTGAGGTCGAGAAATTCATGCCGCACGCTGCTGGACACCCAAGATTTACAGTGTAGTCCCTCCGGCCGCGCCCCCGCGACCCGAGTGAGTGCACCCAGAAAAGTCCTCTTTTTGGGTCAATCAAAATGGTCTCGATCTGAACCTGTACTTAAATATTGTGCTTAATACAAAGACAATTTTCATTGTATCAGTGCCACTGTAGACGTTTTCATCAAATCCTCGAAGAAGTTCAATAATAATTAAGGACAGGTTCAAGTCAAAACATTTTACTTGATCGAAAAACAGACTCTTCTAGGTGCAGGCAAACTATAGCAAGTGCACTAATATCCAGCTCATAATTTGCACCAATGAACTCCTACATTCTTTAGATCGCATTCATTCAAAACGTATTGATGTGTCTTCCTACGTGAATCAAGAATCAGATATTGACGTCAACTCAAGCACCCGCCGGACCCGCTGGCCTCACCCTTTCTACCTTAACCTCGCGCCATTACGTCAAGGCAGAATACACCCAATATGAAGCCCCACCACCACAACTTCAGCCATTCTAGTACCTCAAAACGTGGCCAAAGACAACAACATTTTAAAAATAAGTTCACGATGATTCCTTGCAGCAGTGCCGTATCGCTTCCCCCCCCCCCTCCTAAAAATATTCGAGCGTCAGCAGCGCACTGCGGCCTTGAAATTATCACGGCAAAGGAAAATAAAGACAGCTTAAATAATAACGGGTCGACTTTGAAAAAAAAGTAAAGAAGTGAAGTTTGATGATAAGAGTGTGTGCGGCGAAAGGGCGGGGTAAATGAAACGGAAATAATGGAGGCCACACACACACACACACCTACACACACATAGAGTTTGAACACACAGTACACACGCCGCTGCAACCGATGAGAAAACCATCGGACACGTGGAAAAAGCTCAGCGACGAATCCACGTGGGTGTCATTAAAAATGATCGTTAAAAGAAGTGTAAGGAAAGCTTTTAGCCCGCAACAAGGCTTGTGTGTGCCTCTATGTCGTGACGCGCGGGCGCGGTGGGGTGAGAGAAAAAAGAACGAGTGACGCCACGCCGTTTCAAAAGTGCAAAATAAATAGTTTTACGTAGATAGTTCTGTCTCGCGGGATGGGCACAAAAAATAACGTGATAGCGCGCACACACGTGATACGCGCGTTGCGTAGCAAATTGATCAGGGTAAACAATTCACTGGTGAAATTTGAAAAGGCCGTAAGTCCACGGACTTCTCATTGGACTTACGCCCTTTTCAGTTTTTAGCAGTCAATTTTGAATCTTGGCGCCGCTCGTCTCGTCCGCCGGAGGTGCTGCTGCTGCAGAGCCCCGCAGAGCGACATGGCATTACGTTACGTCCAGCAGTGTCGCGCTTTCTCCACCTCCCGCCTCCTCTGCAAACACCTCTCTGCTCCGGTCCGTACCGCTCTGAGCGCCTGACAGAGACGGAGGCGGCCGAGTGAAACATCCGGAGTGTTTTATTTCGGGAGGCGGAGTCGGCGGGCTGTGGTGGTGGTTGGTGGTGAAGGTGGTGGTGGAGATGGAGGGTGATGGTGATGGTGGTGGTGAGACCTTTCGGGCCTCGTGGCAAGCACGCCGCCGTTGCCGTCGTCGTCGTGCTTTTCTCAAGCGCAGCTTCCCGTTTTAACGCCAACCGTGAGGACAAGAGCGGCACGCGAACCCCAACACCGCGCACGTGCGTGCGTGCCGTGCGTGCGCGCGCGCGCACGCGAGAGAGAGAGAGAGAGAGAGAGAGAGAGAGAGAGAGAGAGAGAGAGAAGGAGAGCAGCGCCCAATGAGTCAGAGCGGCAGCGGGGTGAGTCGTTGTCGTTGCGGCTGATTCGCGCGTTTCTCCCGCCGCTCCGGCCACCGCCGCTCGCCACTGACACACACACATAAACACACACATACACACACACACACATGCACACACAGTGGCCGATAATCTGGACACTTTTGCGCAGCCTCCCCGAGTGGCGGGATCAGAGACCGATCGGAAAGTTTGAGGACGATCGGCGCATAGCCTGCTGCTCAAGCTGCACGACCATCAATGGTTTCAGGAGTGGTTCCCGAAGGATTATTAATTCTCGCCAAAAATTAGAAAGACGAAAAGTCACTACCAGGATTAAGAATTTCGTAAACATCTTTTTCTTGTGATTAAAATAACGTAGCAGAGAGCCGGGCTAAGAATAAACATTTAATCAAAACAAGGAAGGAACAGAAAGGCAAGAGTTTGTTTGTTTCCACTTCCCAGCGTCATTGTCCCTCGCGACTTCTCCTTTTTCTCATCCGCGCGGGCGAGGTTGGGAACGCCGACAACCGCTGACGTGTGACCAAGAGACACTCTCTTCCACGCGTGTAACAACCCGACGACGGAAGGACACGCGCCGACTTCAATATTAATCATACAAAAGGACGAGAATTTTGTAAGGCGTTCGCTTTGGCATTCTGTCGGCGGAGGAGGAGGAGGACGGGGCGCCTTGGCCGCGCCGGCCAGCAAGGTGTCGCAAAGACCCATATGGAGGCAGAGGCGTCTGATGAAGGTTCCCTGAAAGCGGCCGCGAAGAGAAGAGGGCTCCCGAAGGTTAGGAGGGGAACCCGGACCAATAAAAGCGATGCGACAACTCTATAAAAAGTGTGGAAATTTCGAGAGAGAGAGAGAGATATAGAGAGAGGGAATCGAATGAGAAGCAGCGTGTTTATAATATGACGATTATGCGTGCGCGGCCCCAAAGTGGGGGCAGGAAACCCATGAAGAAAGAAAGAAAGATAGAAAGATAGAAATAAAAAGAAAGCTCGAATTGTGCACTGCACACAGAGCCATCTGGCGACACGGAACAAATGCGAGGGAAGGTTGCTGGGATCATCCGAGTGTGCAGCCGGCTAGTCGCGCCGGTGTGCGGGGCGCCTGCTGGGCCTGCTGCCTCCTGCTTGCTGCCTGCCTGCCTGCTGCCTGCTGGTGACACTGAAAATCGACCTTGGCAGTGCCGAAAGAGTCCGGGGCACGCCACTTATCGGACGGAGCCACAGAGACGGCCTGGCCAGGAGATAAGCGCGGCCGAGGCAATAGATAGCGCAAGGAGGGAAGCGCACGCGCAAGTGCAAGCGGCCGATACCTTGCGAAGTGGAAGTAAACTAATGGGACTCGCCAGAGGTAAACACTTTGCGCTTAGGAAGTCTGAAGGCAAACACAAGTGTTGCTTGCACCCCGTCGTGTACGCGTGACAAATAAACTGAAAGTAATAATACACCTATGTGTGCAGCGCGAGCCCTAGTAGAGGACACTACAATGTTGTGCCGCAGCAGTGCGAAACTGAAGCTTCTACTTTTGTTTTTCTATACAGGGGCAAACTACGTCATGTGCTTCGCATAATCGTTTATTTTCGCATTCATTTTAATTTATTTTTTTCGTGTGTGTCGCAAAATATTCAGGACACCTACGCAGCGGGCGGCGCAGAAGTGTCGCCTCGTGACGCGGCGGGCTCAGCACGTTTTGTGTTTGCCTCGACAAAAGGCAGAGAAGAGG
>NW_026267649.1:53799-56830 GCF_000697945.3 Frankliniella occidentalis
AGAGAGAGAGAGAAGGGGGGGGGGGTACTGAACGCAAGGTTGTTGACCTAGCGGCCATTCACGGCCAATGGACAGACCTCTCTTCACCCCTCCCGCTGGAGATGAGTGCCCCGTGTCTTTCAGTCTAAACTGCTTTCCTCATTCTTGCGGTCATCGAAAGTCACAGCGACAACAATATGCATTCAACATTTTTGATTTTGTCTCAGAGGACAACAGCAAAATCCCCAAAACTCAAGCAGGTGCACCAAATAAATCAAGTCGAACTATGTTTGTTGCCGTCCACTACACGCACCACCCGGCGCGCATGATACTACAGCCGGCGAGCTGGAAAGAAAAAGTAAATTACCCGTCTTTTATCCAATTTCGGAAACAGTTACACACGCCGGTAGCGGGAACACGGGTGGGCGCGGCGTGGCCTGGCGTGGTTGCCGCTATCCATCTATCCATCCCACTGCCCCGTCAGCGAGGGCCAGTGCAACGCACCCGGCACCCGGCGGGCGTTATCGTGTCCTTGCCTCGGAAACCGAAAAACCTTGCTCCTTGAGTGTCTCTCGCACCATTCAACGCGATGAGATGGCAACGAGGGACACACTGTCGAGGAAAAGACGGGGGCGAGAGTTAGGACCGTAGCTAACATGCAACGACTTGGTGGGTACATCGATCAGAAGATTCACAGACTCACGACTTGCGCCCTTTTCACTTTTCACCAGTTAGTTGTAGGTGTATGAATACCACTTGAACACTTAAACGAGTGAATTTTCCTTTGACATTCACACACTTGTTCTTCCATGTGTGCGAGTGGCGTTCACACATATCTAAGTGTGCGAAATACGCACACTTGGGTTTCCGATGTCCAGCAATGTAATAGGAATTTGCATAATTGTTGCACAGCTGTCACGACGAACATGTGTTATTGTTTTGTTGTCTAAAGCCCTCCCCGACCTGATAAAAGTTGCGGGAGATGATGGGAGGGCTCTGAGCTCGCTAATCACTCGCGACAACGCCCCGAAGGAAGTCGCCGGATTATCGAGGGGAAAGCCTCATCCCTCATCCCAACCACTTTGCGATTGCGTCCGCCATGGCGCTCTGCAGAGCGTGTGTGCACTACTTCCAAAGTCGAATCATCGCCGTTGGGAAATGTTTCCAGTCTTTCAAATAAAAACGAAGTGGAGATGGATAATGGAATAAATGTTTTCTTAGTGGATGACTGGGCAGGCAGGCACCTGCGTGGGCTGCATCAGCGGCGGAAGGGCAAGGCTGAATCACACTCCGCAGTCTGGCTGGAGCAGCTGGGCCCGGCCGGGCCGCCTGGAGTGCGCCGGGAGTAGTGGGTGTGCGGGCTGACGCCTGACTCACGCCTCTGACTCAGCGTGACTGCGATCTCCTGCTTCAAGTGACTTATTATTGTGGAAAGAGAGACGGGCGTTTACCTTTGGCCGCGTACAGGCAAAGGGTGGCTGAACCGCGCAACATACTGATAGACTGATAGATAAAGAGTTTGGACCCGATTACAGAACCCCCTCAGCACTTTAATAATTAACTGCTACTGCTATTTATGCACTTTAACCGCTAGTAGTACTTTCAAATTGTTCAACCGCTGGCTGTGCACTTTCAAAAGCTGATGGAAGGGTAAAGGGTTTAACACTATCAGGGAATGCGAAAGGGAGAATCGGTTACATTAGTAATTTTACCTTATGTCATTGAGGTCAATGAAAATGGAAAACATTAATACGAGGGAATGAAGAGCGACACGATACAACAATAGCCGCTATTTGGCAATGCCGAGAGCAATAGTGCGACGATCGCGGCTAGATTGAACAAAAGCAGAAGAAGCAGTCCATTGTCTGAGAAGTTGCCGCAACGATCCTTATGCTGCTCCACCTTTTAATGTTGCCGGCATTCATCCAATTTTTCAGACAAAAGTGCTGCTTCGGGGTCACTTTTTTTCCCCTCCGCTCGGCCTGCCCTGCCGCGTCCCTGTCGATGGATTCGGCCCACGTAACCACTGCCTCTGAAGAATTCCATTGAGAGGGAGCGGTCCGCTCGGGTCCGCTCGGGTCGGACATCAGCGTGAGGCCGCACCAAGCTGCCGCGCGCAGAGGAAAACAGTTATGTGCAGCAAATATACGATAATCCACGGGGAGAAAGTGAATTCGAGTACTTGGGATCGCTGCACATTGCCATATTATCATACTAAAATTAGAAGAAATTTCTTTGCAATCTCGTATTTTGCACTGATAACTCCTTGAGAAAGGATTTGTTCGTATTGCTAATAATTTGGCTGCGCTTGCTGTTTCAAACTGTTTTTTTTAAATGGTTTTACAGTGCACCACACTTACTTCTGAGCTACTGTTGTCGTTAAACAACGCCCGACAGAGGAAGGAAAGTGTCAAAACGCACTGTTATGGCGAGCGGCGTCCTGGTGGTGTCCGAGCACCTGCGCGGCCGGTGCTGCCCCGGCAGCGAGGGCCGGCGCACCGCTGCTGCGGGGCTGAGGAGGGGATGGGAGGAGAGGGGAGATTCACAGTTACCGAGGGGCCGTCGCCGTCGCTGGAACGGCGGACGACAACCAAACGAGGAAAAATATTGCAGACTCCTTGCCGTTTGACGATATTCATGTTTAAAAGACGCGAAGCGCTGACCAGTGGGTAACACTCCACTATACGGTGCGTTACATTTCTGTTATAGTATATTTATGAATGAAAATGTTGGTGCCTATGTTACAATTTTTATTCATATTCGACATATGATATAAAATTAATTTCAACAAGGGATATCCCTAAAACTGGTCGCACGCAAAATGTTTTACATTTCGTTCCGATTTTCCAGGCCACAGGATTGCCCACAGTGTGTGTGTGTGGTACCGGCCACCGCGCGCGGTCGGTCGCGACCCGAAGCTGAGGCACTGACACTGAAGGACACGCAGGACATACATATGCAGCGGGGAACTAGCGAGCTAAAGGCGAGAGGAGGTAAGGTGGAAAAAAAGGGAAGGATACGAAAAGGAGAAGAGAGAGAGAGAGAGGGAGAG
>NW_026267649.1:56880-58257 GCF_000697945.3 Frankliniella occidentalis
GGGGGGGAGAGGGCCACACGTGAGTGAAGACAAAACACGCCGAGGCCTGGCCAAATACACACACACACGCGGCGGGCGAGGGGAGCGCGTGGGAGGTAAGCACCGCCCAAACAGCACCGCGAGCCGAAGCACGTACTTCTCAGAGCGGCAGGACGAGGCGCGTTTGGAGAGGATTTCCGTCTCCGGCGGTGCGGCACGCACGGCACGCGGGGGGCACAGCGGCGGCGGCGGCGGCGAATGACCCCGGAATCGAGCGCGCGCGCGAGCCTGACTGGTGAGCGTCGCGAGTCCTGAGCACCGGCAGAAGGGGCGTGTCGCCGAGAGACATAACCACCACGTACTAGAACTGGGGTTATAGAGACTATCGAGACTGCCGGGCCGGGCGGGACCCGCGGAGCGTGCTCACTCGTGACGTGACTCCCCGAGACGGACCCCGTTGCCATGGGTCACGAGGGAGGGTCACGAGCTAGAGACGCTTTACCGCAGTTCAGAGAGAAGCGCCCCCCCCCCCAATCCCCCGCACCCTCCTTCGACCTCCCCGCCGAATGGAGCAGCAGAGAAATAGGCGGCAGGGAAGACCAACGGTGGCGCCGCCACCTCGCAACGACGCCCCACGCCACGCTGGTCCACGCCGCGCCACGCCGTGACCGCACCGCAATGCGCACAGCACACGGCAGTGCCGGGGGGGACGGCGCCCCGCCGACCGAGAATAGAGCGACTAGGGCTCTCTGGACTTCCGTTTAAAACAGGCTGCACAGAGGAGCAGCGGCAGGGACCCACCCGGCCCCGTGGCGGCCGACGGCGGCCGACGTTAAAAGACGACGGCGACTCTTTTTGAAGCGCTGAGCGGCAGCTTCAAGGCGGCGGCGCGGTGCACCGCAGCTGCCGCAGCTGCAGCTGCGCGCGCGCGGCCGGCCAGGGCCAGCTGCAGGCCGAACGGTATACGCTATGTGTCCGCTCCCCTTCCTCCGCTCCATCGCCGTCCTTCCTACCCCCGTCACTGTTCCGCTCCGGCGGCGCCTGCCCCGCTCCGCGCGCTCCAAACCACTCCACTCGGAGGCAATCCTCCGTTAGGCTGCGACTGGGGCACGCGGAGCCGTGGGGAGGAAGAGGGGGGGGGGCAAAGAGAGGGGCCCACTTGGTCCCCTCCTCCCCCCTCCCCACAGGGGGGGCTCCCAAAGGGGGCACCACACCGGTGCCTTGTGGCAGCAACCGCAAGAATCACCCAGGCAAGCCAGGAGGCGCCCAGGCAAGGCAGGCGGGATCGCAATGCAACGAGCCTTCGACAGGGCGCGGCGAGGCGGGTCGCGGTGCTGCGCGGTAAGCCCCCTCAATCCCTACCTCCTCCTCCTCCTCCTCCTCCTCCTCCTCCTCCTC
>NW_026267649.1:67519-72212 GCF_000697945.3 Frankliniella occidentalis
GAGAGAGAGAGAGAGAGAGAGAGAGAGAGAGAGAGAGAGAGAGAGAGAGAGAGAGAGAGAGACAAAGGGGCGCACAGCGTATGGCAACACGAACAAGACGAACAGGACGACACCGCGAGACCGCGAGTCGGGTCGCCGCCACTGGCTGCTAATTGCGATAGATTTGAAGGTTGCGGCACTGACACCGCCAGACCAGACGAGACCGCCAGCGGCAGAGCGGACCGAACATCCAATATCACTGTAAAAATAATTATAGTGATTTTACGAAATTTTCTCGGTTAATTTTCTAGTGCGAAAACTTCGTTTTTAACCAATTACGATAAATCGTTATTTCACGAATTATTGCTTTGTAACTTTACGAAATGTTTCGTAAATTGACACTTACGAAATATTTTCGTAAATTATTTTTTACGGAGCATTTCGTTACATTTTTACCGTAAAATCACGAAAACTTTTTACAGTGTAACGAAAACGAACGTTGCAAACGGAACAACAATAATGGAAACAAAGAACGTCGAACGGGCCGAGCGAGAGAGCAGTCAACCATGTAGGACAGACGACAGTGAAGACGCTCCTTCGAATAACAAATATATGTCAATGTCGTGTGTGTGGATGCGATCAGTATTTGAAAACGAGATATTTTTCCATATCTTTGGTTTGACGCTCAGGGTGGCGGCAGCTGGGTCCCTGATTGGCACACCGGCTCGTGACGGAAAGAAAATGATAATAATGCAATCAGCCAATTATGGCGGCGGCAGGCAGCCCGAGTTATCGAAAGAAACGGCGTCTGCCAGTCACTTATTCGTCAAAAAGCAGTCATCTCTCTCTCTCTCTCTCTCTCTCTCTCTCTCTCTCTCTCTCTCTCTCTCTCTCCCGTACTACAATGCAATGACCTTGAGAGTGCAGTGGTGGTTGCGAGTGGTGGTTCGCGGCAAGGAGCCGCAAGAATCCACAGCAGGCCACGGCATAGGATGGACCAAATAGCGTAGCACATTATTTGTATTTTTAATAAAAGTAAGTGTGCCGCCCATAAATCGCTGCAGGACCAATTTGCCTTCCCTACTGTGAACGTGAACTGGACGAAATCGGCAAGTAAGTTGTGAGCACCTTTGTCCAGAATGTCATCTATAAATGAAGCAAGTACCCGAAATATCGAAACACGGTAGTGTAACGTTGCAATAAAGGTAAAGTAGGCAATCCCGCAGCGCACGGCCGGACGACGGGCCTGCCTGCTTCCCAGGCTGCAGTCGGTGGGGTCGGGTAGGCAGTCCCGCAGCGCACGGCCGCGCCACGGGCCTGCCTGCTTCCCAGGCCGCAGTCGATGGGGTCGGGTAGGCAATCCCGCAGCGCACGGCCGCACCACGGGCCTGCCTGCTTCCCAGGCCGCAGTCGATGGGGTCGGGTAGGCAATCCCGCAGCGCACGGCCGCGCCACGGGCCTGCCCGCCTCCCAGGCTGACCGACTGCTGAGCCTCCGTCCGGGTCCCGGGGCCGGGCCGCCTCGAGGGGGTCGTTTGCAGCGCGAGCTCGCCGCCCGCTCACGCACGAGATTAGTTGGTTTTCTTGGCGCCAAATGACCGGCCATATGGGCGGGCCGCAGTCATGATGGGCCGAGAAACGTACGCCGCGGGGGCGGGGCGGGGGGGGGGGCAGGAGGTTAAGGTAGGTGGAAGGAGCGGTAGTACTTAAGTCTCCTTACTGCCACACACACAGAGCAGGTGTGCGCATACGTGTTCTTGTGTGCGTGTATGCCTGTGCGTGTGCGACGACCCTGGTCGTCATTGGGAGGGATGTTAAGCGGCCTTTCAAGACTCGCACATACTCGCCAATGACTGGGGCAGTAGCGGGGGTACTGGGGCATGCTTTAACTTCAGGCAGCCGTTGCTGCTGAAACAAGATGTGCAGAACTTTATCAGACTTGTTGATGGTAGGTCACAGTCTGTCGTAAGACGTTCCAGTATGCTGCACCGGTCGTAGGCGCGTGCTGGCCGAGGCGGCACCGAGCGTCAGCGCGTGGTGACGCTGATAACTTAGCACTTTACAACTAACTGAGCGCCTTGACCGTTCGGTTATAAATCTGAATTGAAATGGTGTTGTAACCATTCTAATGAAACCGATAAAGTTGATGAACTTGAAAATGCCAAAGTGATTTCCTTATTGTTTTGTTTGGTGTGGGCCGGTGGTCGGCGCCCGCGCGGTAGCTCCGGGGGACTTCCATCGCTGATGTGACTCCTGTCACCTAAAATGGCGCGGAGACAGAAGTGCGGTCCAAACCAAACAAACGGACGGGCGGCGGGACTGGACGGACAGCGACGAGGAACTGAAAGTTATTTCGCAGCGGTTCGAAGGTCATCGCGACCACCGTGGTGTGTCGCGTTGCCTGCGCAGGACGACAGAAAAACCTATTGATGTAAATAGATTACCATATTTTTCGCAGGAAATTAGTTCACGGGTCAATCCGAGTTCATTTCACAAAAGTTATAGAAATAAATTATTGTGGACCATGTAATGCGATAATAGTGCGAAAAGGTGACTGCTCTATAAACTCAAGAGTCGTACAGTATTACAATTTTAAGGGAAGTGACAATGGTTGGTAGGTACTGCAGATACAGAGTCAGAGTGGCTCGTGAACCCCACAGCAGCACAATTTAGTTAAACTGTACCGCAAGCTGCACGCATTATACACACTGTAAACCCAACTGTGTGCATATTCCTTGTGTGTACTTAAAATCACACAAGGAAGTGTGCACATGCATGGCACGCAATTGGAAGTGTGTACTTGCCATCGCACAACGCCATGTGGCGCGTACACACTAAGAAGTGTGTGCCGGTGCCACGCATACTCACTTCCTAGAGAGTGTGCCATGCCAGGCACGCACTCTTCCCTGTGAGTGCTTTCAAGTACACTCAAGGAAGAGTGTACTATGCACACAGTTGGATGTACAGTGTACACAGTAGGTATGTCGAAGAAAGTAATCGCTAATTTTAGACAAAACTGTAAACTTCTATGAAGTTGTCGATGTCGATAACGACATATATAGAATGTAATTCAATTCAATTCTAAAAGCAAATATCAAAAATTTACATCATATCACTTATTTTTGTAACATAGTAAAACGATGCAATGCGGTGGGGTGCTTCTTTTTTAGAGGCACGCCCCGCGACCCGCGCGTTGGAGTTTCCTAAGTCTAAAATAATAATAAGAAAAACTACTGCTTCGCGGGTCAGAAGAGAGAGAAAGAGAGGGGGGGGGCTTTCTTCTCACGTACAAAATACCAAACAACAGTGACAGAGTGGGAAAGAGAGGGAGAGAGTGACGTGACGGCACCACCAAAAGAATAAAGTTACTGGCAATCTTTTAGGACATACTGACTGGGGATCGATCAGCAAGGCGGAAAAGAAGCAGAAATATGTTGACAAAGCGGCAAAAACCACAAAACAAAGCGAGCTGCCACCGCACTCTTCTCTTTGGCCCTATTATTGATTGCATGGAATGCGGGATTATTCGGGATTATTTCACAGGATTTTAAGGATTTCGCATAATACTTTAAAAGATTTCACGCCCCCCTAAGCCTTCTTTCAATACGGCGGATTTCACAAGCACAAGCATTTTAAGAGGATTTCAGGCCAAAACGTATTGGCGGGTTACGCATGATTTTATAATTGCAGGTAGATTTTAAATGCTATCGGGATCGGGGGGAGGATTTCATGGATGGTGTGCACACACATGATTTCAGGGGTGATGCCGGGTGATGCCCCTCGCAAAAACAATAATAATTATGTGGCTCTGTTTTCAATAGATACACTGTTCAAAAATTGGAGTCGGTTTTACGGGAAATTTTTCCCTGGCGAATGGAATAATGGTAAAATCTTTGCGAAAATGGAAGAAGTGTAAAAGTTACCCTCGACAGAGATAACGCGACACGTCCGAAACAAACCGCGAAGCGATAATGTTTTGACGACATTATTTTGGCTGTTGCGGGCGCCGCGGGCCGGGCCGGGCCGCCGCGACAGCGCTCGCGACAAAGCCTCGCAAAGCGTACGGCTCGGCGCACGGCGACGCACGCCCGGCACCTTGAAAGAATACAAAAGCTGATCGTCGCGCTTCCTGGTGGTGCTTCCCGTGTGTTTACATTACTCGACAATGGCGGAAGGGGATGGGGTGGGGCCGGGCGGTGCGTGGCTGGGCGTCGGGGCGGCGCTGGCGGGTTTGGCGGTTTGGCGCGAGGCGGCCGCCCCCCCGAACCAGGACGTTGATAAGTCAGTCATGCGAAACGACAAAGGCTGCGGTGGTATCGACTCGTTGATAAAACGGGTATCGGGTATTAAGACGTTATGTGGCACACGACGCATTCGCGGGCGGAAATGGAGACATCGTACGATCTGCGGCTCAGGCCCGACGAGAGCTGGTGTGCGCCGCGCTGTGCGCATCCCAAGCCAGTAAAACTGTTATCACGAGTGCACCGCTCCCCGCGGAAGGACAGGCCGCGTGTACACTGAGGTAATCAGCACGGTGTAAAAGGTTGGCGGATGGAAGAAAAAAAAACATCAACAATAAGGTTGTAAACGACGGTTAGTACGTACTGATAATGCGATTGCTCTTGAAAAGTTGATTCTCATTTGCTCTCCTACATACCGAAAGGGGTGGGTGGGACAGAAGGAGAAAAGAGGACTGTATTCTAGCGCCCCCCCCC
>NW_026267649.1:74239-75360 GCF_000697945.3 Frankliniella occidentalis
CCTCCTCCTCCTCCTGCTCCGTAATATTTTCCACTCCACCTCTGCCGCCACCCGCCACCGCCTTCTGGCTGCCAAAATGTCACTTTACGTTACGCTCGTCGGAAGCAGAGATAAGACATCGCTTGATGAGCGCCCCGGTGGTGGTGGCGGGCCCTCTACAACGGCGCTACATGGCAATACAGTGCACACGTGCGTCGCTGCTAAGGGCAGTGTCGACCCGCGGACAAGGCAATACATTGATTGCGCCGCGCACATCCCGGGCGTCGCTTTATTTGATAAGGAGAGGAGGAGGAGCGGGCCGGCGCCGCCGACACGATACGGAATGGAAAGCTTACGCGGCATATGCCTGTAAGTGCAGTAAGTACGTAAAGCACGGTGGTGTTGTCTCGCGATAGAGCGTCGCCGCCGTGCCGCGGGTCGAAAGGTACTACAACTCGCGAGCAGTTTGAAGTATTTCTGCGCGCCTTTACGACGGCGCCGGCGCCAGCGTGGTATGGCTGCAGTAGAGCAGCGGGTGGTGCGAGAGCTGTGCCAGGGGAGTGTAAGGCTGTCGGCGGGGGCCGACGTACACCACCGTGGGCCGGGGCCGGCGGACGGGTCGGCATGATTTGTCTCGTTATATGCCATTGGAAAGTGCGGAAGAGGGGGGGGGGTTACGGGAGGGGCGGGCAACGTGAAGCATGTGCCGGGTGCCCTGTGTACTGGGCATCTGAGCATAGGCGAGACGAGTCAACTTGGACTCCTGAGCATCGCAAACGGCATGGCTGCACCGCCCCCCCCCCTCCCTTCAACACACAAGAAAAAAAGGCCGTTAGCTAAAATCGCAAAAAGCATTGTTTAGGCTTCCGCGTTTTGTTTTGCTCACTGTGACAGCAAAGGTTTGACCGCTCTGTAGCAAACAGCTATCTCAAAAAAATATTTGCTGTCGCTGCAAACAAAAACGAGACGGCAAGCTTTTTTTTCGCCGTATAAGCAAACGGCCTTTTTTTTTTGCGTGCACCTCGCGCCTACATCCACAAGTCATCACACGTCACTGTGTGTGATAGAGAGGGAGAGAGGGAGAGAGGGAGAGAGGGAGAGAGGGAGGGGGAGAGAGAGAGAGAGAGAGAGAGAGAGAGAGA
>NW_026267649.1:75410-78805 GCF_000697945.3 Frankliniella occidentalis
AGAGAGAGAGAGAGAGAGAGAGAGAGAGAGAGAGAGAGAGAGAGAGAGAGAAGCCTTATTTTCCCTTGAGTGAGAGAGAGACGGCACCTCTCTGTGTCTCTCTATTGCTCTCGCTCTTCTCTGCCTACGCCACTGAGGCCCACGGGATCACCATGACTACGCCACACCAAGAACGGCTGCTCCAGGATCGCTTCCAGCCCGTTCCAGTAGTGTCCAGGAAGCGGGCGGCGCGGGCCTGAAGGAGGATCACATTCCCGTCCCGCCCTAGTCCCTCAGCCCCGGGAGGGGGAAGCAGCCCAACACCAAACTAGCGCGCAGCAGCACCTTCAGCTGAAAAAGGACGCTGACGTGCAGCTCGCCAACGCTCTGTCCATGTCGGCGAGTCCCCGGCAACACCCTAACACTCTCAACTCTACAAGGGGACATTTTGGGTCCATTGCAACATGCGTCTGAGAGCGCGTCTTGTAGGATGGAATTAGTAGATTTACCTGTACTTGTAATAGGCAAGGTTCAAGGAAATATGAGTATCTGTTAATTTTTATATTCGTCAATATTCTCTAGTAAACGGAATTTATGAGTTGTGGATGTGGCTGCTAAAGTAAATTTGCATCATCTGTTCGACAAAAACAAAAAAATGTCACGATAGGACTACTGAGGTTAAATAACTGCATGTTGCAAGATGAATCTTGTAGCGGCCCCAAAAAAATGTCCATAGTCATTTAGAGCGAAGACTGTCCGTCCGTCCGTCCGTCCGTCCGTCTGTCTGCCTACGCCACTGCTCCATAGCTGCGGCGGTGAGGCTCCGCCGGAGAAAGCTGCGCCCCCACCTCTTCCCGCTCCACCCCGCCCCACCCCGCGCCGGCAGCCCTCCCCAAGTCGCGGGCCGGCGCGGCGCGGCGCGGTCGGTTGCTGGAGGCTCCAGGTGACGTAAGGACAGAGGTGTCGAGCGCGTGCCGCGTGCCGCGCGTGCCCGCGAGTGGCGTGTCGCGCGAGTAGCTTTTAATCAATGCGGCTGACTGACGTGGACGAACCCTCCTGCATGTGTGTGTTTTCCCAGAGCGCTTCCCCCCTCCTTTCTGGAAGGACACATCGGACACACTCCACTTGTCTCCACAGTCTCAAGAATATCGCCGCACTGTTGGGCTTACCGGGACTTTATTACAGCTATATTTAGTCACAACGATCATCGTGCTGTTTCTGCAGTTAAGCGACAGACGCGGTATTCCCGGTGAGCAGCCATAAAGAGTCAGGTAATTATTATTGGAAATTGTAAAGTAACTGATAACTGCTGCTATTCGATGAAGGCGGGAAAAGCAATTGGGCACCCAGTGTCTTCTTTCGAGCACGCCATGTGATGAGGAGGTTTCAAATTGCACATATAAACTTTGAGAAGAACACTGCAAAATTGACTAGCACAGTTTTTTTTTTTGTTGTTTGTTGTTTTTTGATGTTTTTTTTATTACAGAGGTTGTTTATTATGTCGGTCCTCGCCTCGCAGACCCCGACCGGGTAGACCACCAGCCAGCCGCGCAGACAACTTTCCACGCAGCAAGCCGCTGCGCCGTTCGAAATATTCGCACGGCGCCAACCGTCATCGAGATACGAAAGAAAGTGGTCAGTTGTTTTATTGGGCCGGGCCAAGCCAGGCGGGCGAGGGCGAGCGAGCGGCATTTCCCTTCCGGATGGTGACAATGCGCAGGGAGACGGCGACAGTACGCGAGAGAGCAAAGGAAGGATGGGAGGAGCGAGTAGACGGAGACAGATGGCTGCGGCCGATTTGCACAAACAAGGCGGATCCCCTATACTGCTACTGGCTGAGCTGGTGTGAAGCTCGATGTTTATTTTTTGGAATTATGCTAGATGAAAAATAATTCTGGATTTAGAAAATATGACGATAAGGGCCGCTGTTCGAAGCAACCTTTTTTTTAAAGGAGGGGTACACGCTGATGAAAAGTAGGTGTACGAGGTGTACACGGTTCAAAGAGTCAAGCGAAAAGGTAAAATTTATTAAGTTAAAGTAAAAAAAAAAGTACGAGGAAAAAAACAACAGAGCAGGTTACAAGTATGCACAAAAATATGTCGTTTTACAATTAGTGTGCATGATGGCCTCTAAGAGAGCTCTGTCCTTTATTGCCCGCTTCTACATTTTATCGCTTACTGTACGACAGATTTTGCAGAACCAGCGACATTGTCATTGGCAGTATTACAGCTACCAACGCACGCTTAGTAGAGTGAGTTAGGCCACGTAAACGCAATTTGCCGATGAAAAATTGATGAACAGATTTCTAATAAAACTGAAAAAAATAAGGAGCCGGATAAAACTCTGGCTAGAAAACCTGACAAAGGACTACGACAGAGGAGAGAAAGACAGACAGACCGACAGACAGACAGGCAGAGAAGGAGAACCGTTGTAAATTCGCGGAAAACTTTGAGCTGCGATAGGAAGGCACAGTCCACGCCGACCGGCATCGTAAATAGGATAGGTTAGCACGAACGCGGAAACTAGGAGGTAGGAGGGCACCGCCGTGGCCTGTTCCGGGAGCAGGGCCGGGCAGCCGGGCGAGCAGCCGGGCGGGCAACAGGGCCAGCAGGTGATAGGACCAACTGAGAGACAGACGAGGTACACGCTAAATGTATTTGTACAGGGTGGTCCATACACCACTACCGTTATTGTTAATACTGTCCCGCACGGAGCCATTTAAGCAAAATAAAGGAAAGGCTCTATGGACCATCCTGTATGTTCTTCCTGCGTAAACGTTCGATCGTTTCAGACAAATTTGTGCGCAACGTACTGATGAATGCACAAAAAGTTCAAATCGACCCAGAAAGTGCGACCGTCATTTTGCTGTTCCAAAACGCCTGGTAGGTACGCAACATCTTGCATGCAGTGCATGCGTGTACTGCGGGGTGGCCTACCCTGAGTCTCGCAGGCGCGCGATGCTCCCGTAAACTGACGAATGAATCTGAGAAAAAACAGACGTGTATACTCTCTGGACGATGCCTAAAGGTCCTGCTGGCAGAGCGGGCGATGCCGCGTGTAGGTTGCCTATACACACGGGGACGGGGTTGTAGAGTACGTTGCCTACATTTCAGGCGGCTCACCAGAGACGACGACTGCCGCGTCCTCCCCAAGGGGTTGCGCAGACTACCGTGCATTTACCGTTCGCTTTTGCTTTCACTCTCATTGCGCGCTGCGTGGCGCGGCGTGGCGCGGCGGGGCCGAGGGGACTTATTGACAAGCCGGCGTCAATTATGCGTCCCTGTTTCAGCAGAGAAAGTCGTCGTCGGTCGGGAGGGAGCTGGGCGCTCGCTCATCTCCTCGCAGCAGCACCCCCTAGGTAAGGTAGGTGGGTGAACGCAGGGAGGGAAGGAGGGAGGGAGGGAGGGAGGGAGGG
>NW_026267649.1:78855-80556 GCF_000697945.3 Frankliniella occidentalis
CAGAGTGCGAAAGGAGCAAGGAGGGTGGATGGATGGATGGATGGATAGGTGGGTGGATGGATGGATGGATGGATGGATGGATGGATGGATGGATGGATGGATGGATGGATGGATGGATGGATGGATGGATGGATGGATGAACAGATGAACGGATGGAAGATTGGATGGATGGATCTCACGGTGCTCCTAATGGACTCCCGGCGCTTATTTGGCCGATGGACTTACCTGTGGGCTCACCACCGCGCGGTGGTACGGTGTGGGAAGGCCATATGCTACCTCTTGTTTCCGGGTCCAACTGCAGGCGGGCGGGCGGGCCGGGGCGGGCACCTGCTGCCTGCGGGAGCCACTGGGACCCGCCACCGGGCGGGCAGACGACGCGGTGCCACCCGGCTCGGCCCGCAGCCCGGCGCAGCCTGCGCAGCCTCGCCAAGGCCACGCTGGTGGAGACGATGTCCGCCCGCGTCACGGCGTCCTCACCACCTGCTCAGGGCTTCACGCTGCTGCGGGCTGCAACACGAGGAAGTGATATCGGTAAACTGGATAAAGTGTCCCTCCAAATTTACAATTTGGTTCAGCAGATGATACATTCAGTAGTACATTTAACATGTAAGAGCACTTGAAAGCACAGGTGGTACTCGTTGTACTCTCACGAGAGGCAAGGCAGCCATAGGTTGTACATTTTTGTGTTTCCTTTTTAGTTGCAGCAGATGTTCACGAGTTCAGTTGCAAATGTATGAAAGATTACTCTTTATATTTAAATAAAAGCACAGTTTTAAGATTTGAATGTGTAACTTGTAGAATGTTTTTCTTGTCAGTGTCCTCTTCTTTATATCTTTCACAAACACTATTTACTCGTCCCGTTTCCATTGCAATTTGCTGTATTCATTTTATCGCCTAAACCACTACACAGAGGATGAATTGAACTGCCAAGTGGGTGACGGTCAGGTTTAATAGTGTACAAATATTTAGAGAATGGAAAATGCTCAAGCATTCATTGATAATCAATAACTGCTGACACGAGTTCTAGACAAACGTGTTTGAACTGAAACGCTTGGGTCCTGTACCTTTTTTTCTTCTCCTCTTTTTGCACAGCGATTGCGTGCCTTTTCCGCCAATTTTTTTCCGCAAAACAAGGTTGTTTCAGTTAGGATGCTCGTCGTATGTGACCCGTTTCCCAAGATGCGGGCTGGTCGCCTCTACTGTTAAAATAAATGAATTGTAAATAATACGCTAAGTCTAAATTTGTCTAATACCATGTCATCGCAGATTTGTTTGTCACTCCCATCAACCAGTATATGGAGATGAGAATGAAATCCACAATAACGTGGTGGTAAAATAAATTATTCTTATTCATAAGAAGTTTGTTTCACAGTGTGCTACTTAGAATCGGAAGAATTGTTTTTGTACAGTTTGTCTTCTTGTCGTCACAGTACTGAAATGGTACGGGCTTCTCGCGGGTTCTTGTCTGGTTACGCAGTACCGCACAGCAGGCGCGCCGGACCGGTGGCCTACTCGCACGGGGCAACAGGCGGGGAACGCAAGGAGTCGGGGCGGCACGAGGCCGAGGCACGGCAGAACAGTGTACAAACTAGAGTATGTGCAGAAAGATTCGCCGCCAGCCCGGCCAGACACAGTTAGTGGTATAGTCTGGTTGGTTTGCGCGGGACACGCTGGGACACAGCGAGCCGGTGCCGCCCGCCC
>NW_026267649.1:82056-126333 GCF_000697945.3 Frankliniella occidentalis
GCTCAAGTAGACACTGAGTAGGTACCTCTACAAGCACCTGCCGGACCCACGGGAGGCGCGAGCGAGCGGCCAATCAGCGCGCCTGGCGACGGCACGGCGGCGTCAGCGTCAGCCGGCGTTAGCCAGGCTGTCGTCGATAGCGCGCCGCTCATAGACTTCCAAAGAAGTAGTGGAGTAGAGTACTTTGCTTCTATGAGCCGAGCAGCGGGCCCGCGGTGGGCTGGGCTGGGCTGGGCAGGTGTCCGTCCGAGTGACGTCAAAATGACCACGGCTGCGGCGGCACTGCGCTTGTGGCAGGATCAGTGCAAGCCACATGCGGCGCGCTTCATGTCGTGCCGAGTACCCGCGCGCGCACGCGCACACGCACACGCGCACACGCACACGCGCACACGCACACGCGCCGCTCTACCGGCCGACCCGTGCGCCGGGCTTACACAACATTCGTTAGTGAGGCGGGGGCACGTCCTTGTGCTGCTGCTGCTGGTGGTGGTCAGTCCGTGTGGACTGCGCTGTGTGCGGAGCGAGAGGGAGCGAGGGCGGGAGCGAGCGAGCGAGAGAGAGAGAGAGGAGAGAGACAGCGACAGACAGACAGACAGACAGACAGACAGACAGACAGACAGACAGACAGACAGACAGACAGACAGACAGACAGACAGACACAGGAAGACTGAGAGTGTGGAGTAGGTACTCGCCGGTAAATGGCGCAAGAACTACTAATTGAAGACCAACAAATCCGTAACCGCGCAAACAGCCGCGGTGACATGGGCGCGCGCGTGCATGCATGCGGTAGGACGTGCAGCAGCAGGAGGAGCAGCAGCAGCAGCAGACGCTCGAGGCCCGCGGAGCCTGCGGCGGCGAGGCCAGCAGGAAGGCCCGCGTGTAGCAGGAAGGCGCGGTTCACAAGCGCGCGAGGGCGCGGGTCAGCCTGAGGGAGGGCCTCGGCGTGCTGCTGCCGGCGCCGGCTAGCCCCCAGACCCCTGCCAACCTTAGGGTAGGCCACCCGCTCAGTCGCGCTGTACTGCACAACGAGAATTGCCTGGCTGCCAGGCGGTTTTGTCCCTCCGAAACTTTCCTACCTTCCGAAAACACATTTCTTTTACTCTCTCCGTATTGAGGTCCAAGAATTTGTGAAACTCAGTCACTTCACTTGCCACACCACAATAAATTGTATTCATCCCCCTTTCAGCTTTTCTCCCTCCCCTTTTATGTATCCAAAAATAAACGACTAAATCCGTCTCTGTCTGTCTCTCTCGCTCTCTTTCTCCCACTTGAAAGTGGTCGAAAGGAAGGGAATACGGAGACTGCAGCAGTAGGGAAGTTGTGAGCGTGCGCAGGTGGACCGGAGGGCCGGTGACTTAAATGCACCGGGCCCTGGAGGGCGGGCGCGCGGCGGGTCGTCCCAGCTGACGCACGCCTCCGTCCGCGCTCGCGTCCGCCCTGCGCAGGCCGGGCTGCCGTGTTCCGGGTCGCGGCGCGGGTTGCGTGGTGGCGCCCGGGTCCTAAGTGGCGGACGCCCTTGTTGGCCCGGGCGGGGCGAGGTGCCACCTCGTCGATGAGGCGCACTGCCGCCGCCGCCGCCAACCACCGCCGCTGCTCCCTTTCTCCGATCCGATAACACGTTGACATGGCCGCCCCGCCGCCGCGCCGCACCGCGCCGTGTGATGGAAGAAAGTCACACGGGAGAGAGAAAGTAGCGTGCGCGCACTCGGGGCAGGCAGGGCCTGCAGGGGGCTGGCGCGGGCTGACGGCCTGGCCCCACCCCGCCGGGCCGCGCCGGCCCCCCCGCAGATCAGCGCGGACCAGGCGGCGGCGGCGGTGCGGGCGGCCACGGACCGTACGGACCGTGCGGACGGGGCACGTCCCACCCGTCCGTCGCCCGCGCATAGCACGTCACGTGCCGTCACGAGGGACGGCCGCCGACCACGCGCCCGACCAGCAGACGGCGGCGGTGTACCCCACGCCACGGGGCGCAGTGTGCGCGTGGGGTAACGCGAGTTCGGTTAAAAGAGGGGGGGGGGGGGTTAGGGGCAACCCCTACCCTACAACCCTCCTGCCCTGTCAGCCCGGGCAATTCGTTGTACAACACCCCTGTGTCTAGCAGGCAACCCATAGCCCCCTCCCTGTAGGACGGACCTAAAACTGCCCGCTTGGTGCTAACGCCGACCATTCGTAGCTCCACCGCCCCCAACTCGCTACCCCACCTGCGCGGCTTGTGCGCTTGTATCGCCGCAGACGGTCGCAGAGCCAGCGCTGCCGCATCGCGAAGTGGTACGAGGAGTAGTGCCGGGACAATTATCAGTGAGATTAAAAGGTCCCGTGCGCGTGGTCCACCGCCATAGTCCACGCACGAGGCGCACGTGTGCGTCGGATAGCAGAGGCGCCCCGCCACTCTGTGCCTTCCCTCCTCCCCGCGCGCTGCACCGCCCGCCCCGCCCGCGTACGTGGACCTACGCCCTGCTGCGCCGGCTGCGCCACGTGGACTTCCCTGCGCATGCGCGACACGTGCTGAACAGGTGGCGGCCGCGGCGGCGACGTGGAGCCCCCCCGGCTGTGGGGTCGCTTCGCCCCGCCGCCGCGCCCCGCACCGCAGGACTTTCAACATACGCGTGTCATGACATGTGGTGCACCACCACCACGACCACCACCACTACCAAAGCAATTTTTTTAAAAAATAAAAGATAATCGACCATTTTTTGGTGTTGGCCCAGGCATTTGAGGCACGGCATGTCGAGGACAGGTATGGGCTGCGTGCGCCTCGTCGGTGGGGGAGGGGGGGGGGGTCTGGAGACAGCTGGAGAACGGTGCCTGAATATTATGAGTTAGGCAAGCAGGCGTTGCCCCCCCCCCCCCCCAACATTCCCCCGAAAGGGCCACGATTGGTGGGCACATTCTGCAGGAAATCTTTGGAATTTGATGTCACTTGACACACTGAAGCAGCTGACCAGGGTTGGGGTTGGTGCAGGTGTAGTGGGGCGTCGTCCCAGCCTAGAGTGAGCTCCGATGCGAGACGGGGGGCCCAGCCGGCCCGGCCGCGCCGCACGCAAGCCCAACCACATCATGCCCAAACTGGTGTCATGTCTGACACGACGAATCGTGTCCGTCACGCTCTTGGCTTTATTTTTGTTTCGCCTCTTAATAAATGTGTCACGTCACTCCGTCGAGCTGCCCTTGCAAAGAAACGCATGGTGCTCAGGTTATTGCTCAGGCTGCTCGGGCTCGCTCGGGCTGCGGGGCGAGGAGGCCCGGGTTGGCCAAAGTACCCCTTGCTAGTGCTACACAAGTCGCGGAGTATCGCCGTTACCTGGATGGATAACATAAACGCACGAGTTTCCGACTTCTTCTTTATTAAAATCAACTTGATACGAATTTTACGCATTTGATAAAAGCCAGTAAAAATTAAGTTATCTGTTGCACAACAGATATTAAGTATATTGCACATGGAGCATTTAATGCAAGTTTGATATAAAAATAATAGAGATGAGAAACAGTTTTAAAGCTTAAATGCCTTATTTCATAAAATTATTAAATTATATAAACACACATTGTAATAATGTAACTGTAATGAAGACAAAAACTCATAAAACATCAATGTTTGATAAAAATTTACAAGGATTTCGGACCGGCCGATACAATCCAATTTCAGCACAGGAGTTTTAAAGAATAAAATAATAAAATTGCTCCCATTGAGGGAGGCATGTGGCATAGCCACAACCAAAAATGTACCAGGATTCAAACTAGGAATCTGTGCACCCAGAGAAGTGTGAAGTTTGAATACCTCAAAAACATTTTGGCACTAAATCCAAGCCTAGCTAAGAGATAAACCAAGAACATGTGTTTTATTCAAGCACAAAGGGAAACAATTTGAGAATAAATTGGAGTTGATTTGAAACCAAATACTCATGTATACATGGCAATTGTATACAATTGTACTTGAGATTATCAAGTAGATTGCAATCAATTCAAGTATATTGTGCATGACACAAGAGCACGCTTTTCTGGGTGTGTAAACACATCAAATGCACACTCACAATATTATAATACTGAGTTTTACCAGAAAAGCTTCTGGCTTCAATGGGTAAATTTCTTTGGTGAGCATCTCAACACAGAGTAACCACATATTGACCTATTAAAACTAATGCTGTGACAATCAACAATTAACAATAGTCAAAAGCATTAGTATTGCTTCAAATTTAAAAATAAATGATAATTAAAACTAGTTTGTCTTCTTTTGTTTGGCTTTGTCTTTACCTACTTTTTGCTTCTTCTCGGTTGACGGAGACACTGCTCCAATAATCTTTTGAGGAACCTCAGTAAAGACCAAAGTTCCAACAAAAACCAAAATGGTTCCCACCCAATGGTACATAGTGAATGGATTTTTGAAATACACAAGGGAGAAAACAAGTGAACCAAACTTACGTAGAGTGAGGACAAGGGTGACAGTCAATGAGGAGCATTCCGTTGTTAGTCTGTAGACTGAACTGATGCAAAGGTACCTGAAAGAAATCTGTCAAGGACCATACCAACACAGAAAGGATAAGATTAAAATTGTAGAAACTATTAATGGAGCAGATTTCATTTTGCAAAAAGCTTAGCTGGCAAAGGATACTGTGATGCAACATTCCCAAGAAGATACACTATCATGATTGGCACAGACAGACCAATAAGTGGTACTTGATAAGGAACAGATTCAACTGCAATCGATAAGTGACTGTAGATGTTGCCCCCAATCAGCAGGAACATTGGCAGCGGCATAAGATGCTGTGAAGTAAAAGAACATTAAATAATTAAGAAAAGAGACAATTTGTTATTTTAGTGCCTTGAAATTAATATTCTTGTCCCTAGTTATTACCGTGTAAAGCAATGCCTCTTGGGAATGTTTTCCAAATCTTTGATACAAAACTTCTTGATAAATACCCATTCTTGCGGAGACAAATAGAGCAATTGTTAACAGAAGAATACCTGTAACAATACCACATAAAAGAATATATTTCACATCAGACTTTTTTTTTTTAAAATACATGTATGGATTCAAATTACAGTATTGATATTAGTATTAATGATTTCTCACCTAATGACCACCAGAACAAATCTTCATAGGGGGTTGTTTGAATTGCTTCTGACCCATCCTTTGGGGGAGGAACAGTTGATTTCTAAAAAGGAAAAAAAAAAGGAGTTAAATAGAAATAAAACTAGCAAAAGCTACATGCTGACAACCAGCTGAAATAAATTTGAGAAATGTAAATAAACTTACCACTTCTGTGCTCGATACAATGGTGCATATGACAATACCCAGAGTGATCATGGCCACTGACAGATACTTTGAGAGGGTATACTTCTTTTTCAAAATTATGATACCCATTATCATATTAGCAATAAGGGAGCCCTGATAAATTTGAAATTGAATGTAGTAACATGAGGATAGTTGAACATAACTTTTTTTTTAAATACTTCAGTTTCGGAACACTTACCGCACGGAATATCATATGAAGAGGCATCGGTATATTGAAATTAAAAGCATAGTTGTTACAAAGATTGGAGAAAAAGAACATTAAAACCAAAATAAAGTAGTCTCTGCAAATTAAAATATGCATTAGTAGAAAGGTCAATCAGTGTGAGTCATTTTCAGTTTTTTCATAAATTTGACCAAGCCATGTAGACATACATTTTGTGGGGATACTTACTTTAGCCCGATATTAGGCTTGACAGTTCCAAACTTGGCCGTAACAACAAATCCAATTAAAGCAATGAAGAAGAAGTTGGTAAATGTGACAAGATTGCCACTTCCTGGATCTTCCCTGAAAAATAGGATACACAATAAGTTTCAATTAAAAAATAAATTGACCGCCAATGAAATCCACATAGCTAGTGACTGTCACTAATGATGGTACAGTTACAGCACAAGAAAACTGCAGAGATTCAAAGACAAAAAATCTCTTGAAAGGTAAAATTCCTCAAAACAAAAACACTAAAAAATGTTAAACAGTAAAGTAACACAAAATTATTTAATTAACCTAAAAAAATATGGCAGCGTGTTTACTGCACCCATGTCAGCACATTGCGAACTAGTAAAGAAGTTGTAAGTAAAAGTGAAATTTAACACAGGAATACACCATTTAACGTGTCAAACTTACTTGACGAGGAGTTCCAAGAAGACGACATTGATGCCGCAACCGATGAAAACACCGGCAATAGGTATGGCTGGATGCATGGTTGGGTTTCTACAAATAAAACTGGCTCTAAAACGGCAAAAGGGGCGCGTGTCCCCCCGTTACTTCCACGGTTTACGCTGCTTTCATCACTTTCAGGCCCGAAATATCACAGTAAAGTCCCTGAAGATGAGGCGCACTGTCCACACCACCCCACCACGCTAACCAACCAACACCACACGACACAAAACTTTCTGCTTTCTGCTATCGGAGTTCCGTCCGACGCGGCGCGCGGCGCACTCGCCCAGTGCGAAATTTCCCTCACGGCGATGCTCGCGTCTCTCCTCAGCGCGATGAATCGAGAATGAAGCAGCAGAACTGTTTCGAGGTAGAGCTAGAAGATGAAAAGGGAATATCGCAGCCAAGTCGCATTCTATGTTCATTGGAACGCCTCAACTTGGGTACCGTTTCAAGCGTTTCGCAGAAGGGAACTTTTACATGGCCGGGATGACGACACCGGCACATGAATCTCTCGAGTCATCATCGGCCTCCCCACCACACCTCGACACCTCCATTTCCCCTGCCACGATCTTTCTGCTTCTGACAAGCCAGCAAACGTGTTGTCAGAGGCGTAGCAGTGGCTGCGAGGATGAAAGGCAACTTTTCTTGAAAAGACGATGCACGATGCAAAATTTGCATCTCACGCAGCAAACCGAACATCCCACTTTCTGTCGCAATGACACAAATACTGCCGATTTGGGCGAATGGGCGGGAGGGAATACCAAAACGTTTTCCTGATTATGGACATTGCACCTGATTTCTACGCCTATGGTCATTAGTGGGTACTATTGCAGGGGCCTTCTAATGACACTATGCAGGTCAGAGACGTCAGACCGCCTGAGGGCTAACGAGGCAGCTACGCCACTGAACTGAACGCAGCATCTCTTGCTTATCAGCAGGTGCAGCCGCCGCCGTCAAGGCCCTTTTATCACATTCGACTGAGATTGCACAAACCGCTTGTAATCAATAAGGTCTTCTGCTATAAGTCGTGATATCACAATTTGAAGGTGAGCCGTCCTGCCTACGCTGAGCTATCCTATCCTTTTAGTTTTGAGTTGGTCTGGGCTAGTGCCTGCCTCCAAGGCTTCTCCATCTATGTGATTACAACGTCACCGGTGACGTCCGCAACGAGTCACGACAAGGTCGAGATGAGAGAAGTCCGCAATCACTAAACTTGACCAGCAAGGGGAGGGGGGGGGGGGTCATTCAGGGACTAGCTGCCCGTCCACGAAAAGGGGCAGAGGGGAATGGCAGATTTGTGCCGAATTGAAAGTAGTCATCTCACTAAAAACACAGAGACACCCTGGGAAAAAAAGTAAGTGGCGAAGAGCCCCTGAAGTGGAAGTTAAGTGGTTGTAAGCAACCAAGAGGCAAATAAGTGGCAAAGTGTATATTAAGTGGTATTCAGATGGCAAGGTGGCAAGAAAGAGGAAAGTGGCGAAGTGGCAACCAAGAATTTTCCGAAGAAGTACTTAACTGGCATCTAAGTGTTGAAGTGGCCATAAAGAGCCAAAGTGGCAAGGTGGCAACCAAGTGCGGTGCTCTTCGTTCTCGCTGATGATCCGCCATGCTCGATTAGTCATATGAGGCTGCCGGACAGGCGTAAGGCCGGGGTTGGACGGTCAGCCCCCCCCCCCCCCGATTTTTGAACAGAGAGTCCCCTGGGGGACCTCGGTACAATTAGACATATGTGCGAAAAATATGGAGACTGATGCCACTCGGGTGCCACTTTGCCTCCTCCTTGCCGCTTCACCTCCTCCTTGGCACTTCGCCACCTTGCCACTTAAAATGTCAAAATCCACTTAAATGCCACCTTAGCAAGGGGGCAACGAAGTGACACTTAATTGCCACTTCACTTGCACTTTGCCACTTAATTTTTTTCCCAGGGCAGATTTGAGTGTCTCGCGACTCTCGCAGTCAAAGACTCCCTCAGCCTTTGCCACTCCCAATAATTTCGCCGAACAGGTACGGGCCGCCAAGGGATTGATGGGCTAGAGGGGCTAGAGCTAGAGACCCTCGCGCCTGCGTTCCCGCTTCCCGCGGCGGAAGGAGAGGGGGTGGGGGCGACAGATTGGAACAGCTGTCCAGTCCGTCCCCGATGCCGTTACCATGCCAACCCCAACCGCTTCAGCTGTGTTGTCATACAGCAAAACAGAGAAAAACCAGACGACGAGACACCGAGACACGAGATAAATTTTCTTTCCAGAACCGCTTCATGCAGCATGGCCCGCAGCCAGGACTTAGCTCAGGGTAACATACTACCACAATTTAGGTTCATACGACAGAAACAAAACTAACGATATCCATGGTTGAGTAAGAGAATAATTTGTCAATGGTCCTGCATTTCTACCAGCAATGAGAACAGCTTTGGAGGAGAATGGAGATCTTATCGAGTTGCAAGCACAGATAGAAGAGGAAATGCTGGAAGCTCTCACTCGCCTTCAGTCTGGGTCAAATGAACATAACTCACAATATTCTTTTTCAACAAAAAGATGCAAACCAGCTATGCCACCGGAGATAATTCTTGCCAACAATTTGATACGCCAGTATTTAGAAGAAGTTGGCTTGAAGAGAACATCTTCTGTGTTGTGCACAGGTTGCTGAATTAAAGATGAGATGTGAGATGCTGCTTTATTTCTTGTTCCATATTGTTTTCTGATTCAAATTTTGATTTCAGAGAGTGGATTACCCCAGAGTGCAGTGCCAGACACCGTTCTAAGAACAGCATTTCCTTCACTTCATTCCTCAGGAGCCAAGTGAGTACCACAGCATTTCAGGCAATCTAAAGAATGTGATACCAAGTTGATTTAGCTATGTTGTTGCAGGCCTCTACTATGCAGTATGATACAGGACATTTTGTTTAAAAGTGACGCAAAGCCAATTTAGATAAAAAATAAAATAAAGGAACAGTGAGTGGTCACTTAGGTTTTTAATTAATGAAGTTTTGTACAAAGTAAAAATACTCAAACATAATAATAATACATAGTCTAAGAGTGATTGCCTTATCTGATCATATACATTAGATGATTCTCTTTAAATTTGAACATTGCACAAAATGAAAAGATCAGTCACATGAGTGTTTTGAATGTACAACCTGAAAGGCATTTCAATTTGAAAATGGTAGTCTATTTTAGTGGGATAGAAATAAGAACTCCAAAATACAAATTTTAGGTTAAACTTGCCATTAAAAATTACAGCATGAAGCTTGAGATTTAAGGTTCAAAGTCAGGATTTTTGCGTAGGATTACAAAGCCTTCCATGATGGGGGAGAGGGGAATATATTCATCAGTTGCCAGCTCTGCTCTTTCCCCGTGAGCAAGAAGAACAGGCGTGGTGTGTGTCTGGAATCCAGTGATGGTTTTGGGTTTTCCTGCCTGTCCCACAACATCAACAGCCTAAACAAATTTAAAAAATATAATAATTAGGAATAGATAAGATTAGACAGTTAAGCAATGGAATACTAGATAAAAGTACATACCAAACCAACTCTCACAGGAACAGCTAGAGCATTACATTCCTCATCAAATGTGACTAACATCCTTGGTTGCATAGCAGCAGCCAAAGTATACAACAAATAATGTGATTTCCCCAAAATAACTAAAAGAAGGAGGAAAATATTAAGAAGTATTCTAGATCAAATATCATATTTTCAGAGAAAATGAAACAATACTTACTATTTTTAACATCAAGGAAGCTAACAAGGGTAGATAGGAGACCAGCTAGAGCTACTGGTGAGAGGAGCTGTCTGTCACTGTGGTATGGACTAAGCGTGAGAGTACCTTTGCCAAGATGGACAAGACCCTGAGCAATGCGCACCATAAATAGGTTGTTTGGATCTTTGCCATGGAATTGTGCAAGCTGACGCAACATAGCTGCCAATCTACATAACAGAACCGTTAGTTTGTAAAAAAAATTTCAACTTCTGTACAATAAGTTTGGTTTCTCAATACATACCTTGCGTTGTTGGTGCCAGCACCTACTAAGCCCATAGCAAAGATTGAATTATGAGCTACCTCTGCATCACTGTCATGAGAGAATTTACTAAGGGTGTCCAAGATTGACAACTTTGGATTTGACACAGAGATTAACCCTAGTGCCAAAGGAACAGCACGTCTGATTGCAGGTTCACAGTATCGCAGCTGTAATAAAATAAACAGAAAAAAATTAGAGGGGAAATTTTTTAGAGTAAATGCAGAGGTCACGATTAAGGAAGGAGGAGGACTATACCAAGTGGCCAAAGGATCTGTATGCCATTTCAGAGCCGATGTCTTCACCCATGGCAATAAGTGCAATACCGAGCACAGCAACAGCTTGTTTTGATGTGAAATCTTTTTCCTTGTCATCTTTTTTGTCATCCTTCTTGCTTTTATCATCTTTCTTGCTGTCTTTTGTTTCCTCCTAATAAAAAAAAAAAAGTTAGATCAAAACATAGGTAGGTAAACAAGCAAAGCACAAAAAATATAGACAAGCATCTCAAACCTTGTCACTTGGCTCGTGATGTTCACTGCAGATGTGAAGCAAGTGTTGAATCTTTAATACATTGCCAGTGCCAGCATAAGCACACACCTCTACAAGGGTTGTTGCCATTGACTTGAATGGTTCAGGAATAACTTCAAGTGCAGCAATAATAGCTTCTGCAGCCTCTTGACGTCCTAGAAGGGACAATAAAATGTGAAAATGTATACTAGTGTAATACAGCAATACAGTAATGCAGAGTACAAACCTAAATGGCACAATCCAAGACCAAGAGGAAGGAACCTGGCATAAGTATCTTTTAATTCGGCTTCAGTTCTTTCCATTAGTGTCTGCATAATAGCACTGGTCACATCAGAATTGCAGGAGCCAACAGCAATCATTCCACAAGCCATTCCAGCTAATCCAACAACCTCCATTGTAGACTTAGGATCACTCAAAACAGGAGTCAAGAGACTAAGAACGGCCTCTCTGTTGGAACCAGCATAAGCCAGACCAAGACCTGAGGTGCAGAAAATACATTTTAAAATGGTAACTATCGTCAGAATGAATAGCAGCATAGGAGTAGGAGTGGGTATTACCAATGATTGCTCCAATCCTCATTACATTGCTTTGATGAAGGACATAATCAGACAACAGAGCAAGTGCAGGATCACACTCATTTCTTACACCACAATTGACAATACCACAAGCCAGAAGAGCACCAGACTAAAAATTTAAAAATCAAAGCAAATTAGATAAGTAAAGTACAACTTAATTTTGACTTAAATAATAGCTCCAGTGCACCTCACAACTGTATGCACAAGCCCATGACATTTCAGTTTACCTTAATGTAATCTTCTGAGGAATACAAATACTTGTCAATAGGAGTAAGGCCTCCATCAACGTCCCACAAGAGAATCAAACCCAGTGATGCAGTAGCACTGAGCATACCTGAAAGGCATTGATTTGGTTATGTACTGTACAGCATAGCTCAGTACCTCAAGCCAAAAATAGTAAAGCTTACCATGTTCCTTGTTTTTATACATCCATTTGTTCCCCTCAGCTTTTAGAAGCTTATCCTGTCCAAAGGCTGTGTTGACAAACCCGTTGACAAAGCTTGCAGCTAAATTCTGACGAGCAGAATCCACTTGTCCACCTCCAAATTGAGGCCTGGCATCCAAATGGGATTTATAAACATCTTCAGGTGTTTTAGCTTCCATGATGTCCAACTGAACACAATGATATAATTAGTCCAGCCCAACCAATTTAAGAAAAAGATACTACATATTAAAAAAAAAATTAAACCTACCTCACGAGCCAAGTTCAAAAAGTGATTGTTCAAGTGGCCATTTGACATGATTTCCATTAGCTCATCATATTCAGGAGTGCTCTCATTAAGCTCAAGGTAGATTTGTTGTCTACCAAGCATAAAAGCCAGTTGCTTCTGAATAGCTAAATCTGGACAAGATGTGAAAATTTCCTCAATCAGAGAATGATTATTTAACTGCAACGCAAGGCGCAATGCCTGGGGAAATTGTTTGAATTTTCTGAAGAGGTCTAGAGCTGTTGTTAAAAGAGTGGTGTTCTCAGGATCTGGCACATAAGGGACACAGCTTGTCAAATACAGACATACACGAGGGTAAGCGCTTTCATCGACATACTGCTGTAATAAATCTAAGCGTTCAATTTCCATGAGAAGATCACAAGCATCAGCCTCAGCATTGTGGGCCATATCATAGGGAATGATTTCACCAGCAAGTTCCACTAAATGGTCGCGAGCCTGAGTGTCACCAATGGGGAGTTCAGCCCACTCAGCTGCTATTTCACCAGATAAATGCCTGCAATTTAAGTGGCAAGTTAATTTTATAGAAAAGCAAAGATTAACAGTGACCTCAAATTATTACTAGAATTGCACTTATAAAATACCAACCTTACATACTCGTGACCCCAGTTCGCAATTTCTTTCTTGGTGCCAAGCAGACGGTACTTTAAACAATCTCTACCATCACTCATAGTCATGGCTAAAACAGATACAACGTCCGCACAAAGCTCCTTAGTAATAGCATCTGTAATTTTCTCATAAATTACTTTCATAGTATCAAAATGGGGACGCATAAACTTCAAAGGCTTGGGAACACTTGTCATAGATGTGGTTGAGGCTCTGATCTGGGAGCGCAAACTTTCCAAGGCAGGCTTGTACAAGGTAGCATCATTTTCCTGCAATAGCAAAGAGTTGAAAATACACAAGTTTTAAAGGGCACATCTGAACATTTAGAACATAATGATTAACTAACCTGCAGCCGCTCCACCAGCATATTGAGCTCATCTTGCAATAATTTGTCCTCCTCCGACTGAAAAAACGAAATGGACACGAAAAATAACATTAATACAGCAATTACAACGGCAAACAACGAAAAAAGCATTTAGAAGCTTTGTCATTGTTTCACTAATCACAAAAATTTGTTGGACGTTATACCGATTAGGATTAAAGAACGCAATGGGCTGAAAGCCGATAGAAAGACCTCAAAATACAAAGCAATTCATCGGGAAAAACAGTTATAGGTTGTAAGATTGTTAGTTGGATGGATATGTCAAACTATCGCTTTGTCACTTAACCTCAAATATTTGAAATACAAAATAGGTCGGATAACTTACAAGTTCGGTTTTCTCCTCGTCCTTTTTCTTCTCTACCTTCTCCTTAGGGGGTTTCACTTCACTAACTTCGGTGTTCGTCATAGTGAAATATGTAAATCAAGAAAAATCAACGTTAAAACTGAATATTGTGACTAGCCGTGTCTCCTTTCTCGTCGGCGTACCAGCGACTTTCTGATACACTAGAACACCCAACATCACGAAAGTTTAGAAGTAATACAATCTTTAAGAAAATAATCGCCTCAAAACAAATAGGAATTCCCAATTTTAGGAAAGTCATAAAGATTGTTTAATTGGAAGATGTTTAAGATATCAAAGGTAAAGTAGGTAGAAAAGGAATATTGCTAACTTCTGTTTAAAGAATGTCTGTTGGATAAACTGTACCTGTTAAACTATTTGCACTCACAGTATGTGCATCATCATTCAAGCCTATTCGCAGCATTCCTGCCAATAATGCAGGATCAGGATGAATAACAAAAAACAAGCAAAGCACAGCACACAGCACACAGCACATTGAACCTTTTCATGTTTGAGGAAATTCTATTTTACCATATTTTGAATGAAAGTTTTGTTAATTTTCCGTTTAAACTTTAAAAGATGGGATACCAAATTGTTAGAAGATTAATACCCAGTAGAATATCAAATAAGTATAACAGGATCAAAGCCAGATTAAGTCTTGACGATGCAGCAGAAAGGTTAAAAGGATCTAAATTTGAGAAAATTGGTAAGAATGTACTGACCATCTTAATGTTTTTAAAAATTGCGTCTTATTCTTCTCATGAAATAATCTCGTAGATCGTTTCTTTTAAAAATTGGGTAACATTGTTGTTTCTCTCCCGTCATCTAGGTAACTTTTGGATTAACCTCCTTAGAGATTATGGTGAAGTGATAAAAGACACATCCAATGGTATTAAAGAGCGTCCAAAGCGAGCTTTGATCTATGCCTGGGGTAATTATCCCTTTACAAAAAAGAAAAGAATTGTTTTGCGTGAATTTGTATTCGTCATTATCTAATGACATCGTTTTTTCATAGGATTCTGGGCTTGGTTATATTGCGTCAATACTAATCCTAACGAACGCAGTTTCCGAGATCAGTGTCTGTCAGCAGCAACTGAAATATCTTCCTTACCAGCTGCAATCCGCAATGCAGAACCTTGTACCCACTTAGCCTTTTTGGAATCCTGCCATAACGCTGGTTTACTACGCCGTCTGAACTTAGGCGTGTGTTCAGTTATGTGGTTAGACAACTACGATAAAAATGCTGGTTTGTATGCTGCTCATTGTAAATACTTAAAACCAAAATATTTCAGTTTTCATGAAAGAATCCTGGATTATGGTATGTTAGGTCGATGGTGGGTCATCAGTGGGAAAATGAAGGACTATGATATTAATCCAGATGAATGGAAAGAGAAAACATCAAACTAAGGATAAAAATTATAGGCATTGAATGAATGTTGTTTAAGCTTATTAGAGATTAATGGCTGTCTGTCACTAATAAAACTGTTACAGAAAATAGGTCTTTATTACAAATCCCTAAGTTAACTTCATGTACTCAAATATACAAGTACGAAACACGTTCACAGGTCACAATCATACTTAAAAGCAGTCAATTTCAAATACTTACATTATAATACAACTGTCAATTCAACCTACATAAATGTGCTGTCATAAAAAGATTGGCCTTTTCAAGACATTTGTGCAAATACAGAAAATTTGCTTCACATAAAAAAGCTATTTACATTATATACAGTTTTTAACACACATGAATCAATAGAACAATCAGGTATACAATTTGAATGAGTTATTATTGCAGGTAACCTAGACTAGATGAGGCCATTGTTAGCACAACTTACAATAGCTACATGCCTTTAGCTGTGCTATACAAAACAAAATGAAAATCATCTCTTAAAAATTGTGAAACGAGGTAGCCAGGACGGAATTTAAAAGAGCACTGAAAAATAAATACCATATTATCCAAAATATAAACAGATTTCTGATGTAAATTAGGTATTTTCATAACATCTTGCTTTAGAAGTGACGTCATTACTTATTTCCACAAATACACATTAAAAATGGCAATTTTTTCAAGTTTCTTTAAAATCACGTACTGAGAAATTAATGGCATGAGCTACATGTGTTCTATATAAAAATAATGTCATTTAGCTGACCATTACATACACAGAAGTAAGGGTAGGCTGAACCAGGTGAACATCTTGACACAAAAATATACCAGCTATTACAGTATATAAATCATCCCCAAATTCAGACACAATCCTACCTACTAGAACAAAAAAAAAGTAGTAAACCAAATATTACTAAAATAAACACTGTCTTATACTTTTACATCTTTACAGAAATGAAGATGTACAGAAAACCCATATAAAAATAAAATCACAAAACTTGACTTTTTGGTAACTTATGACATCTTCGATACATAATGTAAACTTCAATCTGAAAGAAATACGTACTTGGCAATACAGTGAACTAACTCAGCTTTTCTTAAGGTAATGCCTTGAGAGGATTGAGGAGGAGGAGAACTTACATGCCAACATTTAAATTGAACACTACTATTGCAAGTCAACTTCAAGTGAATAAAAATCAGGAATAAAGTTGTATTTAAATAAGTTATTTTTATAAAGAAGAGAAGACATCATCTTCATTGATTGGCTTATTGCTGACCCTGTAAAGTCAAGCGGAATATTGACTTAAAGCGCCAGATAAAATTTACAATTGTGTTCTGAGTGCATTTATTTCTTTTCTCTTACCAAGTCAGCATTGGAAGATGACTGGCCACTTTGCTGGGCAGCCTGCTGTTGAAGCTGCAGTTGCAGCTGCTGCAACTGCTGCTGGGTAGTCACACCCTGGCTTTGTGACTGTTGTACAGTCACTGCCATTATGGGTGTGCCCCCACTGCTTGTTTGAATTCTGACAGGACTTTGAGTGGCTTGTCTCAACACAGGCACCATGCCAGGTTGACATTGCAAGGCAGCGGAAACCTTTAGATGTAGAGTGAAAAAAAGATACAGTCAAGACTTATTGGTTAACAAGTTTTCCTAGGTAACAGGGCAATGAAGACAAGAAATTACCTGAGATAATAGATGTGGAGAGGACGCCGCCGTCACCTTTATATTCCCTGCGAGTGCAGAGGCAAGGGTTGACGCAATGCTTACTTGTGGACGTCCGGTAGAATCAACAACTTGAGTTCGAGCAGCTGCAATAGGTGATGCAGCAACGACCTGAACAGTTTGTCTTTGCACTGTTTGTTGCCCAGACGACGCTACTGGGATGACCCTTCCTGCTCCTGTAACTTGTCCTTTTGCTAACACCTGAGAGATTACTTGACCTGCTGCCCCACCAGAAGAGACAGCAACAGGTACGTTTTTCATAGCCTAATAATGGATTAGACAGAAAATAACATACATTTATATTTTACATATATAAATTATTTGAGCAAATCTAATATTTAAGTAGGAACTTTAGTAATATTTATACCTGTTGAAGCTGCTGAACCGTCATTGTTGCTCCCACTGCCTTAGGTGATTGTACAAGTAGCTGGGTAGGCACACCGCTTTTCACGGGGGTAAGTTGAGTTACTTTCTGACCGGGAGGTAATTTACGTTGTTGATGAAGAAGTAGCTGTTGTGAGGTCAAATGTCTGATTTGTTGAGCTCCTTTCAAGCCGGGAGCCAGTTGGGCTTTTAGCTAAATAAAATTAAGAGGAATAAGAACAGGTGAAGACTGAAAAAGTTATACATAAAACTGTCTTGAGATAAAGACAGAGGAAATTCATAAGCTACAACGTACCTGAGGTATAACTCCTGTGACTGGCAAAGTTTTAACGAGAGTTGCTTGGCTTGTTCCAGCTGCTCCAGTCTGAACAGCAAGGCCAGCTTGGGCAAGAAGCTGTGCAGTTGCAATGGTCTGTTGGGTTATCTGTCCACCAGGACCAGGCTTAGCAACAGCAACAGTTGTTGCAACTTGATTAGAAGCTACTGAGGTTGCTTGAGACAGCTGTGCCTGAGAAATAAACAATTGGTGAGTCATTTCAAATTCATACCAAAACATTTATTAAAATAAAACAACTTACATAACTACAATAATATTGAGACTAAATTAGATGTAGCTAGGTACATCGAAATTTGAGGTAAACTGATATTTTTAAGTATCAATAGGAAAATTATAACTGCTTCTCAGACAAAAGGTTCTTAAGACAATCTCACAACTATACCTGAATCTGTCCTGTCGCTTGCCCTTGAATCTGACCCTGAGCTTGTGCTTGAGCTTGTGCTTGAGCTTGGGCTGCTTGCTTTCTTTGGATAAGAATTGCCATTTCGGCTTCTGTCATAGGTCTGCTCAAAGTCTGCTTACCAGCAGTCACTTTTGTCATGTACTGCATCTAAAAAGTTTGAAGAAAAAAAATTAATAATTAAAGAAATGAACAGCTGAACTTGTAGGTAGTACCAAGTACCAAAATAATACCTAGCTACAAAAAAATATAACAAGCAATGGAAATCACCTGGGTGCGTTGCTGGCCCTGAGAGACTTGTACAGCAGTCACATTAACAGGAACGCCTGAAGCAGTGGCAACCACTTTCTGCGTAACTCCAGAGGCAGTCCCTGATGCTGACACGATAGGGATGGTACCGGCAGAGGCTGCTGATACAGCTTGCTGCGTTGCAGCTATGCTTGTAACTACAGCTCCAGTAGCCGTCCCGGCCGCCGCCTGTGCGGCCTGCTGCTGTTGGAAAAGCTGAAAAAAAGCAAAAATAAATAAAGATAAAGAAAGGCAGCGCAGGGTAATCGAATAACTTTAAATACACGCACCTTCAGCTGCTCTCTGCGCTTGATGGCCTGTTGCTGGCGCTGCAGCTGCTGTAATTGTTGAGTCGTCAGTGGCTTTCCAGTGGTCGTGACCATACCAGCAGTGACTGCCTTTGGCGAGGATGTGGAGGCGGTTGCAGTGGTCTGGGCCGCTGTAAACCTCTGCACAGCGGCGGCCGCCTGAGCTTGGGTCAGATTTGCTACGGACACAACTGTAGGGGTCCCGGCCACCGAGTGCGCCACTGCCCGCACACCACTTACCCCAGGTTGGGTCACCACCTCCTAAACCGCAAACATTTATTAATTTAAATTTCATGTAAACCAGCACAAGTAAAAATAAAAACAACACCACACAAACCTGCATCATGAGAGTAACTGGCCGTCTTAACTGAGGTGACACTCCAGTGGCTGTAGCCACAGTGCCGGTTGCAGTTCCAGCGGCCTGTTGCTGCAATTGCAATTGTGCCGCAGTTTGCTGGGTGGGCTGAGCGGTGGCTGCAGCTGTTGCAACTGGGGCAGCAGGCTGAGCTACCGGTGGAGCAGCAGCTGGGAGAACAGGGGGTGGAGGAGCAGCTCCAGGGTTGATAGGTGGTGGCAAGCCAGTGGTCTTACCCTGCTATAAAAATAAGATATTTCCAAAACAAGTTTAGAGAGAGAAAAAAATACCCACACTTTGATTGCACGGTACTGGGACAGATTTTAACTGTGGCTACTTACAGCATTGGACTGTTTTTTCTTCTCAGAAGCAATTCGCTCTGCCCTCCTTTGAGCGACAGCCTGGGGCTCAAGAGGGTTATCATAATCAATTCCGTTTTCTTGTAATACTGCTGCATGTTTGGGATTTTTAACTGATGGATTAACTAAAAGTGGTTTCACTGTTGGGGCTCGCTTGTTGGAAATTTCACGAACATTTTCAAAATGCTTTAAGTACAAGGATGTGAAAGACTGATTGGCATCATGAGCATGAAGTTGATTTGTTCGCATTGGTCTATTGGATTTTGTTGGCTAGAACAATAATGTGCACATTAAAAAAAAAACGTCTTTTAAAAAATAAAGCTTGTTGACATGGTAATTTACCAACCTGTATTGGTTTGTTCATACTCTTTAACTTCTTTTGTTTTTTTGTTAGAGTGTCAGGGAAAGGAGTTTTCCCTTCTTCCCTTGGAATAACTACATTTTCATATCTGTGATTAAAAAGACAATTTGTTAAGCCTGAGGGCTATTACTGATAAAATCTCCAAGAAATAAAAATATACCTGTAGCGACAGTGTTTGGCCGATCTGAAAGTGCGTCCAATGTTGGTGACACACTCAGAGTCATAATCCCAATTGGGAGTATGAGCAGGTGTAACTACCAACAAATTCAACATAAGTTCTTGGGTATTTTGGACTTCCTAAGAAACAATAATAAATATGGAGTTAACAGCTAAGTTACATTACATGTATGTTATACAGTGATAGAGAAATATTTGTTTACCTTGAAAAGACAAAAATCTTCATAGATGAGCCACTCAGGCATGTACTCCGGCTCCTGAACAGGCCTTTGTAGAACTTGAGGCTTTAGTGGATTAGGTATGGGACTACGGACAAGACCGCGATATTTCTGAAGCTTAATATCTCTTCGCATTTTGACCAGAGCTGGTGATGGGCGGTCAAAGAGTGAGCGAGGAGCCTGAGATGATGCTTCATCTCTTGTGCGCACTTTCAAAGGTCTTCGACCTTCAATGAAATAGAAAGTATAATTGTTATTAATAAATAGTTATTGATTTTAAATTGAAATGCAATAGGGCTCTGTTTACTCCAATGTGTGATAAAATGTGTTACCTTCTCTTTCACCTGCACTGCCTACTTCAGCTTGACGGGATCTCTTAAGCTCCTTTTTGACGTAGACAGGTGGTAGTTGAGTTTCAGACATTATGGTTTGATCATACAGGAATCCCATCGACATGTCAATGTACACATCATTGTCATGCTGAGGTGGTGTTGGAGGACACCACATCTAGTAAAAGAAACTGGAATATAGTAGTGATTTGTCTACTCTGAGAAATAGTAACATTTAGAAAGGAGTGAATAAATACCGGCATAAGTTCCTTGCCATTGTCAGAGAGCCACTCCTGAAATTAAAATCATAATTTTAGTGAGGTAAATTTGTGGACACTGTTTCATGAGATTCAGATTGATCATTTTATAAAAAGGCTAATGAGGAGCAGCGCTGCACATTTGTTCCCACCCTACTTAAGTTCTTAAAAACTGAGACAATTTACCCTCAAGTTATTTCGAGTAGGAACATTTTTTGAAACCAATGTAACACCATTAGCCACATGAAACATACTGACAGTAGCTATGTGACAAATACATCATGTTCAACAATGTTTTGTGCTGTCTTATGTAAAGTAGGCATATTTGAATTACTCAATATGCTTAAATTAGTTTTAATTTTGTGCCAAGCAGATTGTCATAGGAAGAGGGGTGAAGACGGGGCCCTCAGGTCCATGACGATGCCTGGCACAACACTTGCTTACTGTGCATGCTTATATCTTGGGAGTATCTCCAAGTTTGGAATGGCAAGGCAGAGGTAGAGCTTTGGTGCCGCGTGAGTCATAAACAGAAGCTTCAATTGCGAACACATTGGAAGCTAAACTACATGGATAGCATGAGGTGCTACACCACCGGTTATGACACGCCTATGCCATACCAAACTTAATTTTGACTGAGCCAAAAAGGAATATATAAACAAGCACACAGAGCAAAGTTTGACACCAAAACAGCGCTCGACCTTGAACCCCACTTGGAAAAATTACCAAGAAATAAGACATACAACAGACACTTGCAAGTTCATGTTTTTTTTATTATTTTTATATTCTTGATTGAAATATAGGAAAGAACAGAACAGTGACAACATGTCACATAACAATCAAGCCATTTGAAGTCACAGAACAAATGGCATAACTCAATCACACATTTTCAGAGACTCACACATACACTCATACTTTCACAGGAAAAGTAACAAATTGTCAGCCACACAAATATAAATACTTAATAATAACAAAATTCAAGTTGGCAAACTGACATTCACATTGTGACAACCTGCATCTCGCAGATTGCAAGTCACTAACAGCCTTAGATAAATGAGAATGGTAAAAATGTATAACAAGGCACATTTACCCAACCTCTTCATTGCAATGAAATGAAATTTCATTCACAGAATTATATTTTCAGTCTAATAGCCAGTACAAGTGAAAATTCAATATGACCTAAGAAATAAATTAAACTTTCTTTTTCTTAATTGACCAGCGCAGAAATATAATAGGTAGTTTTAGCACCAAAACTTGTTCTAAAAGCTAATACTGCATTCAAGAAACAGATGTCTAGAGTAAATGTCCGGAAGATTAATGTCATACACTACTGTATTTACACAATTATAAGTACTTCTCCGAATTTCAGGTAAAACTTAGGGGAAAAAGTCCCATGCAATTTTTTCAAAAATGTGTGTTGAATAAAAGCCACACACCAATAAAAAACGGGAAACGAACAACTTATAATCATGCAAATACAGTAATTAATTACCTACCTGAGTCATCTAAGAGCAATGAGTCTCTAGTCAAAGATATAAACAAAGCAGCAACCAATACAAGCAAAGGAGTGCTCTTAGTCTCTGAAATCACATGGTCTGGCATAGTTAGCTATCATCAGTCAAAGCGACAGCAAATTACACTGGGCAAAATAAAGAGACTCCATCTTACAAAAATGTTGTCACATAAATACTACTTTTGGTGCCATAAAATAAATAAACAGTACGAAAGCAGAAAAATCTCATTTAAGACTTATTAAAAAAAGAAAAAGACCTAGCAGTAATGGAATGGCCAATCTTGTAAGATCACTTGCAGCGACTTTCAAGTTAGTAAGAAAAAGAAAGCCTGATTGTGTTGCCATCTACATAAGACCATATTGAGCAATGTGGAGCATTGAATTAGCTAACCAATTTAACTATTGGCTATGGGTGATATGCATGGACAGAATATTGCATATGTACTTACAAAGCTGGCCAGATTTCAAAAATTAAAAAGTCAGGACAATTCAAAACCACATCTCCATAAATAAAGTTTTACTTAAAGAGAGGGACAGTCCTCTCCCTAACTGAAAGGCACTGTCACAACCCTCAATGTAAGTCGCACATTTTGATGCACTGCATAGCAATGAAATTAGCTACTATGCACTGAATCAAACTGATACACTTCATTAGGGCTTATTACAGAAATATAAAAAATTAATTTGAAGCATTTTCAGAACTAATGCATTATGAGTTTTAAAATTATGCAAAAACCAAACAAGGACAACTAAAGAAAATGTTTAATTTTTCTGAAATAAATAGTTTCCTGTGAATTGTTTCTACATTAAGTACGGTAACTGGATATTTTAAATCATAAAAACTTTAAGAATGCAGTTCTCAATTTAAAACTTACAGATTTAAAAGCAAAAAGCAGATATTGTGAAATTCAGAGAAGAAAGAAGACTGACTGTACCTTGATATACACAACACCCACAATGGACTGCTTGAACAGATGGCTAAGGCAAACCATTGCTATCAACACTGCCTTCAGATCTACGTTTCCGTTTGAGAAGTTTTAATTTTTTGACTTTTCGACCATCTGGACTTTCATTGTTACTTTCTACATCACTAACATCTGCAGGCCTCAGAGAGGAAGAGCCTCTACGAGATCTTATCATAAGGTTAGGATTAGCAAACGGAGATAAAGGGGAAATAGACTGCTTGCTTGGACTACCATTGTTGACACCACCAGGTCGATCTTCTTTCCTTGGGCGCCCTCGTTTCCTCTTCTTTACTGTAGATTGGAAATTGGGACTACCAGGAACTTCTAAACTGGAAGGGCTAGCACTTCTATCTAGTGTCCAGAGATTAATACTCACAGAACCTCTAGAACGTGTTCTTGGACTAGTTGGGTCTGCATTATGATTATTTAAAGGCATGTCGTGACTATCGTTGGAATGAATACTCTCACTGTCATTGTCTTTAGATTCCTCTTTCACTAACTTTCTTTTCCTCTTGATGATTTCTTTTTTCCCTTCACCTTTCACTTTTTTGTCATCACCCTCTACACTACCGTCGAAAGAGTTAGTTCGAGAGTTACACCTGCTGCTTCTTGCAGATAATTGCAAACGCTTACCAGCTGACAATCGCTTACTCCTCATACCTATCTTTTTACTATTAACCTGAGTATTGGCATCGTCACGCGAGTAGGTCAGCATGGGTTCATCATCAGCGAGCCGTTGTCGACGTTCCTCCTCCTCACGGGCAGCCGCCATACGGTTCATTTCCCAGTCTTTCTTTTGACGTTCTATCTCTGCCTCTGCCTCCGCTAGTTGTTTGGCACTCCAAGAGTCTGTTTCTTCCATAAATGTCATGGCATAGCGTTCAATGGCAGAGAGCTGAAAATTAAGAAGTATTATTTAGTTAGTTATTTAGATAGTTATAATTTAGATAGTTATAAAATGAAGAATTCCATTTCAATTACTGTGCTTTTATGGGAACACATAATGGTAAGTACTGACCTGTTGAACAAGGTTTTGAACCTCCTGTTCAGCTTTGCTCAGCTCAGGCTGGTCTGGCTGTTGGGCATTGTTATCTGCTCCTTCTTCACCAAGTGGAACATTCTCATCAAATTCTTCTAAATCTGCCACAGCTTCAGCCTTAGCTGATTTCAAAGCAATGACATCAGTCTCATCTTCAGCAGCTGCTAGGGCTGACTCCAGAGCACCCATTGCTAATTTGTCATCTTGCGGGGAAGGAACACCCTGAAAAAGCATACACATTAGAAATATGTATTCTATTTATCATTGCTCATTCCAAAAGTAATTCATACTCCATTGAAGTACAAACCTGACTATCTCTGTCAACAACTTCTGCCATACGCCTGGAGGCATCATTTTCACTAACATCAACGTTGAAGAGATCTTGGATAGTAGACTAAAAATACAAATGGCAACATATGAGTCAAAAAATGAAAAATATATACAAGAGAACACAAGGAATCCATAGTACAAGTGTCAATAAATAAACTTACACTTTTGAAGAATGCAGTGGTAAAATTACCACCTTCAATAGCCAAATTACCCAGCATTCTCTTCTGGTTTGCTTTCTTCAAAATATTTTCCTCTACAGTTTTGTCACTGATTAACCTGGTTACAACACACTTGCAGTTAGGCATACTACGAAAATAGCAAAAGACCTTGCAGCCTCCAAGGAAAAGCTTACCTATAAATATTAACATCTCGGGTCTGACCAATACGATGGCAACGATCTTGAGCTTGCGCATCCATAGTTGGGTTCCAATCACTATCATAAAATATCACAGTATCTGCACCAGTCAAATTCACACCAACACCGCCAGAACGTGTAGAAAGAATAAAACAAAATATTCGTGGGTCTGAATTGAATCTTTCCATTAACATCTAGAAGAAGAAAAAAGATTAACAGTAAAATATAAGAATACTAAAATTTCATCAACAATAGCAAACAGATTTGAGAAAATCATACGCACTTGTCTTTGATCTACACGGGTAGTTCCATCTAACCGCAAGTAAATATGACCATGGAAATTCAAAAATGCCTCTAAGACATCTAACATGCGAGTCATCTGGGTAAATATCAAGACCCGATGATGTCCTGCCTTAAGCTGCCGGAGCAATCTATCCATAGTTTGAAGTTTTCCTAAAAAACATAACCAACTTGTAAGTATTCACACTAACAAAGGAAAACTAGGGACGTAAAACTTGTCTAGCTTACCACAATCGTATTGTATGAGACGAGGGTCAGGGAACTGTGTTATCATTGAGCGGGCTACAGGGTGAAGTAACGTACAACGTGGTGAAATGTCATGTTGGAGTGTTGATATCAGCCGTTGTTCTTTCCAAAGTGCAGATGGAGGAGGATGAGAAGTATGGAGAATGGGTAATGGTGCATTAACAGGAGGCACCCACAGCACAAACCTGTAAGTCAAAACGGTGATAAAAAATAGAATAAGATAAATTAATACCTACTCACAGATGATAATCCTTAGATTTACTTACCTTGCAAAAATGTCCTGAAGACTGTCAACATAATCTTCATTTGTATAAATTAGATCTGACAAAGCATTTGTGCGTTGCCAGTATGTTGATGGGTGGTGATAAGATTTGCTTTCATGAGCACAATTTACATAGCCAGCAGACCAACCAGCTGTGGGACATGGTGTCTCCCCCAACATGTGGAGGGCACAAACCAAATCAGCACCATAAATAGGATAGGCATCACACTTTATTTGGTTGCATCTGGCAAGGAATTGCAGTTTTTCCCGTCTTCTAAGTCTTCTCTTTTCTACTAGCTCAGGCTGAAATAAAAATAAAAAATATGAAACAGCTTTTACCACAAAAAAAAACAAAAAAAAAAAACATTTATCTATGTAACAAAATAAGAAGGTAATGTTGGTCACTTACAATGAAGAACTGAGATTTGGCTTCAGTGTTACGAGGTGACTTGGTGTTTGTTGAACTACCATTAGACGAACTGATGTCTCCTGATGTTGAGGTCATCTGTAAACAGAGATCAAGTGGGTTATAGATAGAGCTTATAATGGGACTCTTCATCAGATCTCATGGATAATGTTTGCAGAATTGTAAGCTCAATTCTAGGAAGAAACTCTACACTTGCAGAGGTTCAGCTGGTGTGAGCAAGATTTATCTTGCATCACTGCAAAAGCTACTACAGCAATAGAATGCAGCAACTGATCGGTGATGCTTCACAGTGAAATACACAAATGAATGGAGGATAAAATTCATCAAGTCAAGAAATTACATGTCAACCCATTACTAGGAAGAACTTCTACACATGCAGAAGTGCAGCTGGTATGAGTTGTTTGATCTTGCTAACACTGCAAAAGCCACTACCTGAATGAAGTAATGTAACAGCTGATCGGTGTTGCAGTCTACTTAACATACTACTAGACAACAAATGTAAATGTTAACTCAGTTCTAGGAAGGACTTCTACACACATAGAAGCACTGCTGGTATGAGTTATTTTTTTCTTGCATCATTGCAAAAGCCACTGCAGCAATGAAATGTAGCAGCTGATCAGTGATGCATTTTTCTTAAAGTAGAGCAGATCTAAGACTAACCCTTGATTCTGAAGTGGTAGGTCTCGTGATGGTCTTGGGGGTTTGGCCTACTGAAAGTCCAACTACAACCTTCTGTCCATTGGTGACTGGGGCTGCTGAGAGATGGAAAAAATTAAATAATTTCCAAACAAAAATAAAATATGAATACAAGTACACAAATCCATAATATACTAACCAGGCTTTCTTGGTGGTGCTGGAGAAGTGCCGATCCTCACACCACCACCCCCTAGGGTTGTCATGCCATTCTGTTGATTTAAAACCAAGGTCTGCTGACTTCCAGAGCTCACTCTGACATAGATGTTAAGACGGCCTTTGGGGCATGGTGGAGGTGGATCAGGCAAGCTGTCAATTTCTTCAATCAGTTTCCCAGGTACTCGGTACCGTCTGATTCGATGTGCCGCAAATGCTGATACAGAGTCCTCTAAATCAATCATTTGCATGTTAAGGTTGCGGAGATCAATATCCTAAAAGACAAAACAAATAATGAATAGTAAGTACAACCTTGAATGGGAAAATCAACAAGCTCTCATGAGAAAAACAAATTACAACAGACCTTCCACACATCATAATCTAGGACATTGCAAACAAGAGAGGCAGTGACATAATCAATACCCTCCATTTGAAAAGGTGATATTGTTGGGCGTGCTTCAAATAAATTTGGATGATTGCAAACTTTCCGCAGTTGCATTAGAACATTGATCACACTCAATAAATTACCGCTCGCAAGAGTTTCTTTTGTTCTAAAATAAAGCAAATATTATAAATTGCAAGTTTAGAAAAAGGCAAGATCTGTTTAAAGCTGTCACAAAACATAGCAAAACATCTTACTTTGTTCTTGACATGAAGTCATCATATAGGTACCGTTGGCGTTTAGAAAGTCTACACATCACAACATGTTCATATTTTTTAGGAAGTTGCTTTTCAACTTCACATTTGAGTCGTCTGAGAAGGAATGGTCTCAAAACTTTGTGCAATCTTTTAATAATGCTTTCATTTATTTCTGAGTTTCCTTCAATCATACCAGTCACAGGGTTTGAGAACCACTCTTTGAATTCTTTATGGGATTGAAACACATGAGGCATAAGAAAATGCATCAGAGACCACAGCTCCATCAAATTATTTTGAAGCGGGGTGCCAGTTAACAGAAGCCTTCTTTCTGTTTGGAAGTTTAAAAGCAGCTGCCAGCGCTGTGATTTGAAGTTTTTAATGTTTTGAGCTTCATCAAGAATCAGATACTTCCACTTCTTTCTCCTGAAGCTTTGATGGTCTTGAATAACAAGCTTGTAGGATGTAATGCACACATGGAATGCATTTGGTTTGGTCCAACCTGTAACAAAGATAAAGATGTATGATAACACATTTAATCTTGCCCATAACATGTGAACCATCTAAACTAGTCGTAGTCGCAGACTTAAGGCTGAGCGTAATTTTAAAAGACAATTAAATTTAGGAAAGATTTAAGGATAATTGTAAGTACTCCCAAAACCCTATTTTTCAAAAATACCTTTTTTTTGTTTTCAAAATACATGTGTGAATGTTCAATACTAAATGTTGAAGGAATGAGTGGGACCCCTGCTTATTACGTTCGTTAAGGCTAGTTGGCACATGCTTCACATGTTTTACCTTTCCGGTAATAAAACTTGCAAAGATCAACTATCAGGCTTAGAAGGCAAGGTTTACTTTTTCAATTCAGACTTAAAGGAACTACTGGAAACCAATGTAAGTAACATGTCAACCAACCCTACTACAGAAGTCAAGGATGGTTGGTAAATGCTACATTTGTATATTCTTCCCTTCCCAAAATAAAACTTGTATATCACAACTTTTAGATTATGGGGGAAAGGGTTATTGAAAATTAAGGAGCATATACTGGCAATGTATGTAACATGTCAACCAATCCTACTACAATAGTGAAGGATGGTTGGTAAATGCTACACATATTCTTCCTTTCCTATAATAAAACTTGCAAAGCACAACTTTTATATTATGAAGGAAAGGTTTTGTTGTTGTTTTTTTCCCAAAATTAAACCTATAGAATAAGTGGAAATTAATGTAAGTAACATGTCAACCAACCCTACTACAGAAGTCAAGGATGGTTGGTAAATGCTACACATGTTCTTCCTTTCCTCTAATAAAACTTGTATGACACAACTTTTAGATTGTATTAAGGAAAGGGAATGAGTTTTGAAAGATTATAGAGCAAATACTGACAATGTGTGTAACATGTCAACCAATCCTACTACAATAGTCAAGGATGGTTGGTAAATGCTACCTATACTCTTCCCACTCCTTAGCAAAATTAACACTTGGTAACTTTGGACCTTTTAACAGGAAGTGGGATAACAGTAAGTAAATCGTAGTTATCTATGTAAGTAACATGTCAACCATCTCTACTATACAAGCAAGAGATGGTTGGTAAATGCTACCACACTTTCTCTTCCTTCCCTCCAAATTCAGAAAATACAGAGCGCATAGTCTGAAGCATAGATTAAGAAAGGACATTAAAGTTATGCATTGTTATAGTAAAAAAGGGTAATGGAAATGGCCTATTTTACAGTAGTGTCTGAATAAAAAATTGACTTTTAACAGAACGCTAAGAATTAACATTTTACCTGTTCTCTTGGCTCTTCTTTCCTTTTGGGTCCCAAAGTAGGTTAAAATTTTGAAGCCAGGACACCACTTTTTCAACTCCATTTCCCAGTTTAGCATCACAGAAGTTGGAACGACAATAAGATGAGGCCCCCAATCTTCCTTCTCACAAGCAAGATGAGCCAAGAGAGAAATAGTCTGGATAGTCTTTCCCAGACCCATTTCATCGGCCAATATTCCATTGAGATTGCGGTCGTACATTGTGACAAGCCAGTCAAGACCAATATGCTGGTATTCTCTCAAAGTATGTTTCAACAAGAATGGAATCTTTGTGACCACATTAGTTGAAGATAATGTGTTTCCTTTTGGCTGCAAGCTCTCAGCTACAGCAGCTACATCATTGATTTCCTTCCCCGTCTCCTCTTCAGTTTTTGCTTTCTTGTCACTGCTACTTTCCGGTCTGTACAAATCACCAAGACCGGACTCATTACAGCCAACATCAGGGACATCTTTAGAATCTTCATTTTTGTCATCTATGTCTTCCTCCTCCTCCTCTTCATCATCATCATCACTATCTTCATCGTCGTCATCTTCTTCCTCCTCCTCCTCTTCCTCTTCCTCGTCTTCCACATCTTCAGAAGCCTTGGACTCATCATCTTCCACCACAGAACCTTTACTGCTGCCATCTGGACTATCTTCAGTCTCAATGAGTTTATCTCTGTTGTCAAGATAGCCAGGAAATTCTTTGAGTAAATCTTCTAAAGACATTTCAGTTTCTTCTTGTAGCCTTGCAATTTCTTCAGGATTGCCACCAACATCTTCATCTTTAGCTATAGTTCTTTCATCATCTTCTGAGTCCATATCTGGCTGAAAATCATCTGCAAAAACAAAGATTGTTAAATAATGTAAAAAGTGGGATAAAAGAACCATTTGGCATTTTGACACAAGAGAAAATTACCATCAGACTTGGCAGCTGTGTCTGTGTCAGATGATACAGAGGGGGCAACGCTAGCATTCACACTATTGTTTGCACTCTCTACACCTGTTCTGTTCATGCCTTCAGTGAGAAGCATGGAGTACTTCTCTGTTTGATCAACAATAAAACTTAATTGTTGGTCTAAAGCTTTCTTCCTCTTTTCTTCTAAGATCTGGGTTTGCTTGAAATCCACAAGCTGAAAAGTAGAGGAATGACAGTAAAATAAATACATTTTCAACAAAGAAAAGAACATTTAACTAACTACTGTACGTATAATTGCTTTCTCACCTTTTCTATGTTAGCCCAGAAACTTTTTATGTCTTTAGCAATTGTATTTGCTATTTTCTTTAATCTAACTTCATGGAGTTTTTCAGCCTTATCTGCATTCATCTGCTTTTCATGGAAGTGTTTTTGAACCATTTTGGCACATTTCTTAGCTGCAGCTTTTTTCCACTTTCTTTCTTGGGCAAAATCAGCAGCCAGCCAGACCATCTCTTCTAACAAGTAGTCCCAATGGGCTTTGGCTCTGGCAGGTTCTTGCACTTTGGGTAATCTCTTCTCTGTCCACAAACCCTCCCTTTGGAGTTCAGCTATCCTTTGCATCACGTGCGCCTCCTGTGAATGTGACATATTATAGAATGAATCAAGCTACAAAAACAGAAAGAGACCATTTTGCCATACAATAATCAGTAATATCAAACCTGTTTGGCCTTCTCAACAATTAATTCTTGACTACCAGGAGTAGATTCTTGGGTTGGAGTTTGTTTAGGATGCTGTCTCACAGCAGGCACTGGTTGAGCTTTCAACTTGGTTGGGCTACCAGGAACTCTCCTGTCAGGCGAGAAACTTCCAGCAGCAGATGCTACTGCTCTAGGTGGTGATCTTCCAGCAGGTATGGTGACAGGAGTAACAGCTACCTTGACTACATCAGGTACAGTTGATTCAACTGCAAAATTTAATACATAAGTGAAAACAATTTTGAAAAAGAAATCTTTGTTAGAGAGGAAGAAAACTACTGACCTTGAGGGCTAGCTGAAACTGCAGTAGAGCTAGGAGTTTGGGGGACAGGTGATGCAACAGTTGCTGAGAGAGTTGCAGATTGCACACCTGGAGTAGCAGGTGTGAGACTTTGCGTAAGATCTTCGTCATCATCCTCCACATCCAGTCGATTAGATCTTAGGAAGTGTAAAAACTGTGGGGTAGGTGGCCGCTTTCGCCAATTTAAGTATTCCATCATATTTCCCCCAACCTGTCCAAAAGCAGAGGTATCTCAAGAAAACTGGCAAGTAGAAAACAACATGCACAAAGATAATATGCAATAATACCTGAAGGAAAAATAGCTCAGCTGCAAGATCAGCATATTTAGATCTGGCAGCTTTCAGTCTTTCTAACTTATATTCTGCTATGAGTCTTCTTTTGGCCAATATCTCTTCGCTGACTGGGGTATCTGGTGCTGTGACTCGCACTTTTTTTCTAGCTTGTGGACTTGCACTAGGCGATAAAGGATGAGAGGGATTTGTCCGTGATGGGGTTGCTGATGCTATCACAGTTGACTGGGATGTTGTGGGCTGAGTTCTTCTTGATGGGGATGACAATGTGTTGATTAGGGTAGGATAGGAAGAGGCATTCACTGGTGACTGGCCTATAGCTACTAGGGAGACAGGTGTACCAGCAGCTGTACCCGCACTAGTTGTAGCTAGTTGTATGGTTCCTCCTCTTCCAGGAACTCCAAGTACTCTGTGCGTTAAAATTCTTGTCACACCCCCAGGAGTACTGGTGCCAATAGGGGACAAAACCTACAAATGCAAATTTATCATACAAATAATGTACATTGACAAAAGCAATTGACAAAAAAAAAAATACATCAAAAGGTCAACAGACCTGTGCCAGCCCAGGTACTTGTCCAGGAGTGAGGATGTACTGTTGTCCTCCAGTGGCAAGGAGGTTAACATTTGAGGTGCCTGCCGCTGCCAGGACCTGCTGAATGCGGACAGTTTGACCTGCCACATTCAGCGTTTGAGGCCCTGATGGCGGGGTTGGCACAACCCCTGCTTGCTGATCACTCATCCTCCACTCTGAATTTAATAGGGAGAAACAGGCAGACCGTGAGCGGTTATTGATAAAATTACTTTGAAACTATAATACAACTTGACTGGAACTTCAAGAATTAATTGAATTACCATTGGTTATTTACTAGATTTAAAATATTTTTTTCGTGGAGTGATACATCAATTGATAAACAATAGGAACCCTAAAACATGAAAAAAATTAAAAGATAAAACATTTAAGATACTTATTAGTTTCACACACATGACAAACACAATTTCATAAATAGAGTAGTAAGTTATGTCAAATGAAAGGGAGTTTGAGTGATAGTGAACACAATATCTGAGAGAAAAGCAGTGGTTTATGAAATCTATCAGGAAATCTGATAAAAACCCAAGGGTGTTGTCAATTTCAACTTAAGGACCAAACCATTCTATCTAAATAAATAAAAATAAAAATGTAAAACTACATCAACGACAACAAAATTTGAACAAGGCTAGATTCTGTACGAGGAGTTGCAGTGGCTGAATTCCCGCGGGCAAGCTAACACAAGCGTAGTGAGAGCTAGGGGTTAGCCTAGGCTAGGCGCGTCACCCCGTAATTATCACAAACAGAAGCGGCATCATACTCCACGGTAAAGAAAACTTGCCAGGCGAGCCAAACCACACGTCTATCCACGAAAAAATCTCAATGCCAAATTCTCAAAGTAAAATATTGAGACAAAACTGGACAAAAAAGCCGGTAGGCTTCATTGATGAGGCTAAGGGCGCAAATTTGAAAAAATAAGCCTGCAGACAGAGTTACAGTGTCCAGGAGTCGTTTGAAAAACGTTATATTGTACAATAAGAAATGTGAGGTGCATAGGAGACTTGGACATGCAAAAAAGAATTTCCGAAAAATATCCCAGAAATTTTAGCTTGGGAGATCCTCCGCCATATTAATCTTCTCGGAGCAAATCCAAAATCTTACCATGATGTAATCACAATTTTCCGCACTTTCGGCTACGCATCCATTATACTTTGAAGGTAAAATCTAAATCGCACAAATTACGGGTAGCAATGAAACTTTGCGTGACGGATTAAAATGGAATTTGTACAAAATATTTCTATCATTTTCCGCTGCTCATTGTCTCTTGCTTTGAGATAAAATGGCGTACAATCCTACCCCTACATGCTCGTCATTCACTTCCGGCAACTTCATTTTACTTCATGAAGCGGCCACTAGTGTCGCTAGCATCAAAAGAGAGTACACCAACACAACAAAAGAAATAAAGAGAAATTCTGGCGAGTTGCTATGATAATCCATGAGTAATTACAACAAATTTATTTTATTTTATGTTTTTATTGTTACTATTTTAATAGTTTTTTCACAGAGCGACTCCAACAAGATGTCGACTATAAAAATATTGGTTTATAACGTTAGGTATACTGACTTCGAGATCGAGACTTTCTGTAAGGTCCTCACTTTGGAGTAGTATTCCAAAAGAAATTTGAAAGCGTTTAGAAAGTTGAGGGAAACTATTAGTTGTCGAAACATAACGGATATTCTGATCTCATCAAAACCCACAGAATCAGATATTTGTCTCTTTTAACAAAAACAATCTACCCGCGACCAGTGCTTAAACAGGAAACAGTGTTACGCGCGAAAATTCAAATATTGGGCTGTTCAAACTGTCCTTACGTTGCGCCTTAAAGGCAGCCCTGGAAACGAAAAGATGATACAAAATAGTTTTTACAGCGTTTTAAGGCGTCAAATGTAATTTGCATTTCTGTTCTAACAACCCTCCGTATTATGTTTGACGTAGAAACTATTTGCTAGCACCGCAACGCAAACCAAACCGACAGAGCTTGAAAGAGACAGGACAGGCTCTTCTGTTTATATCGGTTTGATCAGGAAGTCTCAGTGGATCTCACTGCTTTTGCGTGTCAGGCAAACCCTCAAAAGCGGAGTAAGTTAGTTTAGTTATATCTGTATTATACTTTCACAAAAATCAGTTTCAATTGAACTTTAGAAGTTGACATTCTGTTTTTATCCACACTCATTCGATTAATAAACCTTACCTTTCTAACCTTATTGTTGTTGTGATTTTTCAGTCTCTGCCCAGAGAACAGAAAATGATCAAACTCTAAATCAAGTCATATCATTTGATGAATACCCTGGGAAAAAAATTAAGTGGCAAAGTGCAAGTGAAGTGGCAATTAAGTGTCACTTCGTTGCCCCCTTGCTAAGGTGGCATTTAAGTGGATTTTGACATTTTAAGTGGCAAGGTGGCGAAGTGCCAAGGAGGAGGTGAAGCGGCAAGGAGGAGGCAAAGTGGCACCCGAGTGGCATCAGTCTCCATATTTTTCGCACATATGTCTAATTGTACCGAGGTCCCCCAGGGGACTCTCTGTTCAAAAATCGGGGGGGGGGGGGGCTGACCGTCCAACCCCGGCCTTACGCCTGTCCGGCAGCCTCATATGACTAATCGAGCATGGTGGATCATCAGCGAGAACGAAGAGCACCGCACTTGGTTGCCACCTTGCCACTTTGGCTCTTTATGGCCACTTCAACACTTAGATGCCAGTTAAATACTTCTTCGGAAAATTCTTGGTTGCCACTCCGCCACTTTCCTCTTTCTTGCCACCTTGCCATCTGAATACCACTTAATATACACTTTGCCACTTATTTGCCTCTTGGTTGCTTACAACCACTTAACTTCCACTTCAGGGGCTCTTCGCCACTTACTTTTTTTCCCAGGGTATGATTTCATTTTAACACCATAAAAGAACAATTTTACGTCATTTTGAAGTCAAATTTACCTTAACTTGACCATACATGACTTCAAAATGACATTATATTTCATAAATTATATTTCATAAATTACATGACTTGATGAGTTTGACTATTTTCTGTCCCCAGGGTGGCAGTGAAAGACTTGGGTCTTTTCCATCCATTTAACAGGGACAGAAAAGTTACATTTCTTTATGTTGTTTCTCATTAATTTAGGAAATACCATTACAGAGTTGCCTTCAGAAGATGGATTACATTCTGCTTAAAGTGGTGCTTGTTCTATATATCTATAATGTACAACTTAGTCTTTCAATGTCGGACTGCCACAGTGGATCAAAAATAACAAATATATCTCTTGCCACTAAAACACCATATCGATTTGTTGCAAATGAAGATGATTCTCCACCCAACTTTAAAGGTGCGCAAACATCTGGTTGGCAGAACTTCCTGTGAAACTACAAAGTATATGTGTTCTGTCTTCACCTTTTTTTTTTGTTATCAGACTGTAAACCACTCAAATTTTGGTCAATGATAAGACACGGCACTAGAAATCCTTCCGAGAAAATCATCAAACAAATGAATGCCCGCCTTCCTGTGCTACGTGATCTTATAATAAAAATTCACACTGAAGGAAGAGGTTTGATGTGTTTTTTATGGTTAATTTACCCATATTGTTAAAGCCTTCCTCTAACAATTTGGTCAGGTATATTCTTATACTAATCTTGATTCCTTAAATTTTATTTTATTTTTCTCCTAGGTGATTTATGTGATAATGAAATTAGGCAACTTTTAAAGTGGACACCGCAGTTGAAGGAAGAGGATGAAAAAAAGTTGACCCATGAAGGTGAAGATGAACTTCTGGAACTAGGGGAACGGTTCCAGAAACGTTTCCCTGAACTTCTTCCAGAGACATATTCTAATTCCTCTTTCAAGGTACTATCTAATGCCAAATTTAAAACCTTAAACACCTGCTACTTACTTTCAGTTTATATGTTACCTTTTCTTCTCTTACCCTCACAGTTTCAATTTACTGCCACTCAAAGAGCAGAACAAAGTGCCAGATCTTTCACTGTTGGCTTATTTGGACGGCGAGTGAGTAGACATGTTTGGTTTCCAGAGGGAGTTTATAAAGATCCAATTTTACGAGTAAGTTCTTTGAGTGAGTGTGTCCGGCAGGTGTAGTTGACATTTCACCTTTGTATGTTATTTTATTTTCTGCACTTCAAGTTCTATAAGCTGTGTGATAATTGGCGCAAAAGTGTTGACAAAAACCCGGATGCATCTCGAGAGCTGAAAAGGTTTTCTGAAGGACAAGAAATGAAAAAAGTACAGAATGATGTTTCAGAGCGATTGGGTTTTATGGATAAGATCAGCTTAGGTAAGTAATACCTCTCTATGCCGTTCTGAAGGAGCTCATCAAGCTCATAACAATTTGATTTGTAATTAACTTCCTGTGGTTCACAAAGTTTTCTTATCTCTGTATGGTTTCAGATGATTTGTCCTTAGTTTATGTTACTTGCTCTTTTGAGACTGCATGGTTTCCAAAGAAGCATTCTCCCTGGTGCTCCCTCTTATCTGATGATGACTTTAAGGTATTAGAGTATGCAGAGGATTTAGATTACTATTGGATTGATGGCTATGGCCATCCAATTAACCATGAGCAAGCTTGCCCCACTATAAGAGATATGTTTTCTTTCTTCAGGTAATAGTAACTTATTTTCTGATATTTTACAAATACAAACAAGATTTTGTCCCTGGAAATATTAATTTTCTGTTACTTTTTCAATAGCTCTCCCAGTTTGGATAAAAAGGCAGTTCTATATTTTTCCCATTCTGGAACTGTTCTAAAAATGTTAGCTCATTTAGGACTGTACCGTGATCCACAGCCATTACGTGCATCCAATTTTCAGGAAATGCTACAAAACCGCCTTTGGAGAGTCAGCCAGATTAGTAGTTTTGCTTCAAATATTGCCTTTGTGCTCTACAAGTATGAAAATGCTATCCTTTTGTACATAAAATAGGTTCATTGATAAAAATTAGGGTTTTATTAATCTTACTGCTTTTGTTTGCAGATGTGGAAGTGAAATAAACCCGGAGCAGAAAATTCTAACCCTTCACCAAGAACGCCCTGTTCGTCTTACTGGTTGTCCTTCCGAAGAGGACCTGTGTCCATCTGATACTTTTAAAAAAGTGTTTGATATGAGTATAAAAGATTGTAATTTTGAAAGAATGTGCTCTCTTAGATCTTGACCAAATGCATATTATGACTGCCTTGATTACCTTGTAACAGTAAACATCATCTTCATTTTATTCACATCATTGTTTGAATTTGTCCCCTTAATTCTATGTTCTGAAACTGATGTTCTGCTACTAATAGATCGGGCTACTAATCCTTAAGTTTGTTAAATCATTATTTGCTGCACATTTACTGACAACAGCAGAAAATCTGTTTAATCATTCACTATCTATTTTTATGTTATTCTCTCTTATTCTCCTGACCTCCAATTATGAGATTTTTGGTATCTGTGATAGTGTGTTTAGTTGTGTAATATATGGGTTGTGAAATAATATACTTATTAAGCTTCTCTGGTATAAATGTGATGCATTTATTTTATTAAATGTAACAGTGTTAAAAATGTCTAGGATAATAAAGACACTTAATAGAAATCTAGCTACTTACCTAATTTATGTATTTTTATTTACATGCTTAAGCACATGAAGTAATTTTAAGTCTTGTGCAAATCAAAATGTCAGTCTCCAAAAGTTGGGGCCAATAAATTTTATTTTATATGGAAACAATCCAGCTAATGAAGTGATTTAGTTTGGGCTTAAGCAGTAGAAGAATGTTTTGCATGTGATAGCATCAAGGGCTTTAGCATAAATATGTTATAAATATTTGACTGAAAAATTACCTAAACCAGTCATAAGAAAAAGTTCTAAAAGAATGAATAAAAAATGGTCATAACTCAGAAGAGGTTGTTGGTTCAGTTTACTAAATCCGCTTAAACCCGTGCACTAAGCAAGTTCAAGGGCCTGCTACCAAAAACCAAAGTGGGTATGGAATATTTGTTTAATGATGACATTGTGGTTCAACACACAGGAAATATGGGATTTTGTAAATGGAAAATTTCAAAATTAACAAGCTTAACCAGCTCAAAATTACCTTAATCACAGTGTAATGGTATAACCATGAGGAAGAGTGGGCTGTGGGCTCCAGCAGGGCTCCTCTTCAAAGACAAGAATACGTGCAGCCCAACTTTGACGGAGTCCTATACTTGTAAGTTGAAATGGAAGAAAGGGGAGGGAAAAAAAGAAGTATTCACAAAGGTGGACGTGAGAAACTGGACTGAAAACTGCCAATAAAAGTCAGGGCATGGTCATATGGCACATGCTAGGGAAGGCCCAGTAGCAGTTCGGTCACGGTTAGTTGGAGTTTCTCTGCCGCTGTGACTCGTTGACGTAGGAGATCCAGTAGACGGTGGTGAAGAGAATGAAGCAGAAGGGGAAGAGCGCAAGAGACACCTGGTCCAGCATGCCACGTTGGCTGCCGCAGTACAGGATCACGTACTCGGCAACCATGCGGAAACGTCTCCGGGGCCCGTCGGAGTCCGCGCTCTCCCCAGCCGGCAACCCGGGCTCCTGCGGGCACCCCGACACAGAGCTCCAGCAGCGCCCGTTTACATCGTTACACCAGAGGGATGGTTAACCCCGCGCACTTCTGTACCGCACGCAGACGTGCATGTGAGCTTGCCTACACTAAATCTGGGGTGTTCAGCAGCTGGGCGACTTAAGATCCAGGCCCAGCCAGAGTCAGGTGCCCTCTTATTGGACACCCCTTGCCTGGGCCCCTCCCCCCTCTGCAGGAAATGAGTGCCAAAACTCAATGTGTCCTGCGAAAGTGCGACGTAAGTCGCACAGCTGCTGGACATCTCAGATTTAAGTTTACGGGGCAGATTGATTAAGCAACCCGCACGCACGCATGAATGCGCAACAGTATAGAAGTGCGCGAGGTTAATCTGTCACCTCCGGTATCATGTTGCAATCCGAGCGCTACTAGCCGGCAAAAGAAGAGAGAGAGGGGCCTTGGAAGCCGAGTATAAGGACCCGCTACTTACGTGCTTGTCCCCGCGGTGCCTGGGGAGGTCGGCGTGCGGCGACACCTTGCTGGAGCCCTGCAGCAGCCGCGGCGTGGCGGCGAGCGGCGGGGCGGCGGCGGGGCCCGGGGGAGGCGCGTCGTTCAGCGAGGACATGCCGATGTTGTTGGCGGCCATCGAGGCCGTGGAGTTGCTGTTGGAGCGCCGGTGGTGCGCGAGCGGCGGCAGCTGGGGGGCAGGGAGATGGACAGCAGTGAGGGGAGAGAGAGGAGGCCCAAGGACGACCGTCCGGGGCCCCCGGGCCCCTCTGGTCTCCTCGCGCAAGATGGATGGCCAAGACCTCCCCGCACAGCGGGTCGTGTGTGGTGTGTGTACCCACCTTGACGCGGTCGCCCGCCCACACCTGGGCTATCTGCTGGATCTGCTGCTGCTGCTGTTGCTGCGCCTGCTGCAGCTGCTGCTGGCGCTCCAGGTCGCGCTTCTTGTGGCGCCAGTGCTTGTCGTAGCGGATGCCGAACAGCACGACGAAGTACTCGAGCAGCGCGAAGAAGACAAACAGCGTGCACGAGATGAGCCAGACCTCGATGCACTTGAGCTCCAGCGCGTTCGGAGAGTTGTTTCTGGAAGGGCGACGAAAAGCATTAGGACACAAAGACTTCTTCCAGCGATTAAATCCAGAGGCATGGCTCGGTGCCAGGCAAGAAACGCGTACATAGCTCCGGCCCCGCGGAGATGTCAGTCCGCAAACACAAATTCCAACTTGATTTTTTTTTTCCGCTCTATGGCTCCGACGTGTACATACATACAGACACCCCTCTAAGAAGGCAGAAGCCCATTCCAATTACACGCCGACTTTACGAGGTCCTCCCCCCGCCCGCGTGCCGCCCGCGTGCCTGCAGGCGCACCAGAGCGTCAGCCCCCCTCATTTATTACTGCTTCACAAGTGCAGTACAAATAATTCAACCACCGCGGGGGGTACTACCCGCGACCGCATCGAGAGCAAACTTTGGCCGCAAAATAGCAGCGCTTGGGGGGAAAGGGGTGGGGGGGGGGTCTGCAAGGTCACTGACAGCGGTCTGCTCGCCGGGGCCGAGCTGGGTAGTGGGGATGGAGACGACCGACAGGCTAGCTAGGGCAGGGGCAGCCCGCATTACTATACCGCCATACTTCCCTTGGAGCGAAAGTCGAGGTCAGCGGCCGCCTGAGTAGTCACGCCTCCACATTTGACACGTCCTTGACGGCCTCTGCGTCGCGGGGCTGGCCGAAGGTGCCGAGGCAGGCGCGCGCGTGCGCGCTCAGCTCAGGCCGCCCCGCTCAGGCATCCGGTGGTGCAGGCCAGGGCAGGCCAGGGCCGCGCGGCCGTGACGCATGGCGTAACATGTTGCGCACGGGGGGCGCGCGAGGGTGAGGGGAGGCCACGGCCGCATCGCGGGCGCATGCCGGGGAAGGGCGCATCGCCGAGCAGCAGAGCGAGTGGCTGGCGGACAGAGGGGCGGACAGCGGGGCGGACAGCGGGGCGGGCAGCGGGGCGGACAGCGGGGCGGACAGCGGGGCGGATAGCGGGGCGGACAGCGGACTGCGCATGCTGGCGGCGATAATGGGTGTAATGAATCCCGCCCGTGCCGTAATGGAATTATTATGGAAATGGCGGGCGGCCCGGGTCTTGTTCCGTTTACCACATGCTAGTTTATTATTATTCTCAACCTCCACGGCGGGCGGCCGGCGGCGGGGCCCGTGCAGGTTTATGTGTCGGCACGAGTGTGGCTGGCGCGGCCAACGCGACCACCGCCGGGCCGCCCGCGGGGTCGCGGCCGGGCGGGTTCATGAAAGTTTGTTGGAAGGAACCGACCAGGTATTGCGGAGGGTGTGGCATGGCAATGAGGTAGGTGGGGGTGTGGTGGGGGGGGGGGGGGACTCTAATTGTGAGGGACTTATGCCGGGGCTGGGGCCGAGGCCGGGGCTGCCAGGGGCCGAGGTTAGGCGCGGTCATTCCCCGGGCGGCTATCGGCCAATCAGGCCCAGGCGCCGGACACACGTGGGCGGGCGGGAGCGCCAACCTGACGGTGCCGAACGTGGTGACGAGGGACGGGAGTGAGGTGACCAACCTGACGGTGTCGCACATAAAGACGAGGGACAGGAAGGAGCGTTGGTGGTCAACCTGACGGTGTCGGACATGGTGACGACGAGGGGTAGGAGCGTTTGTTGACCTACCTGACGGTGTCGAACATGGTGACGAGGGACAGGAGAGTGGTGACCAGCAGCACCATGCGCCCGGGCACGATCTCCGGGATGACGACGAAGCTGCCCCAGGACATAATGACGAACAGCGTGCTGGGCAGGTAGCTCTCCAGCAGGTGCGACCGGATCTCTCGGCTCATGGTGATGAGCATCCTCGCCGTCGAGTGGTTCCCTGAGGAAGAAGAGGGGCGGGTCACTTGGCACTGCCAGCAGTTCCACTTCCGGACCACTTTCCCGGAAGCAGTTAATTATATGAAGGTATATTTTTTTTAGAAGGACGCGGTTTGAATTCCGTATATATGATCCTAAGGGATCGTCCAGTAAGAAAAGTACGTTCGTTTTCCTTAGATTCGTTCGGCAAATTACGGGAGCTCGGCGCCTGCGAGACATTGGATAGGCATGCCCGCAGTACACGCATGCACTGCAGGCAAGATGTTGCCTACCTGCCAGGCGCCCTGAGAGCTTGCACAGGCTGAACTTGGTGCACTTTCATAACGGCGAATGCGACAGATGTCCTCAGTCACATCCTATACTTGACAAGAACGCACCTTCCCCGTAGAAGATGACCTGCATGTTCTTCTCTGTGCTGAAGGACACGACGTACTTGGCGAGTCGGTAGCCGTCATCTCCAAAGTCGCTGGGGAAGCTGAGCGGCGGGTCGTCCTTCCACTTGAATTTCATAGCCTCCATTGTGTACTTGTCTGTGGAGTAAGCAGAATGTTAGCGGAGAGCGCCCGATCGTACAGCTGAAGAGGGAAAAAAAGGAAGTACACGAGGGAGAGCACAACTCACAACTGCTGAAGTCTACCGCGCACTTTTGAATGTCGAGCGGGTACAGGACGAAATCCATGTCGCATTTGATGATGACAGTGGCACTGTAATAAGAGAGAGCACAGTGCAATCTTTCATTTTTCCATCCCTTCCATTTCGCCTAACAACACCACACTGGAAACCCAACGCCATTCTTGCACATGGGGGCACAAGTGTGAATTTTAAGAATGAAAATTCGCACATTTACTCCCTGTAGTGTACGAATGGGCATTCAAACCCTTACAAGTGTGCGACATTCACACACTTGGGCTCCCAGTGCAGCCTCATCACTCGGTCTCTTACCCTATGGACACGCGCATGGTGGAGTTGCTGTACAGGCGCACGGACGTCATCTCCTGGAACAGCGACAGCACCTTCATCTCCCGCAGCTGACGGATGTAGAGGTCCGGCACCCAGAACTTGGGCTGCTGCTGCGTCCATGTCAGCTCCACCACCGAGTGGTTGCAGCAGATGTGCACGCGCGGGTCCTCCCAGTAGACCTGCAGGAACACGTCCAGCGAGATCTCCTGCACACAGCAAGCAAATGGTCGCCGTCAGCATCAAGCACCAACAAACGCGTCTCCATCACCCCCCCCCCCTCCCCTCAGAAATATGGAAAGCTTTGGGAATCATTGAGCGGTTACTTCAGGACAGCATTAAGAGAGCATAAATACACGGTTAACTGCATGATGTTCACAACTTGGAACCATGCGGGTGCCCCTGAGTCAAACCATACGACGGTTGCTAAAGCTCTCCACTGGGGGTGCTAGCACCAACATCACCACACACCGATCTTCTCGCCGAGCACCAACAGCACCTTTTCAGCATCAAATACGCCACCAAACATCACCATCATCGCCGGCGTGCTCGGCCCGCACGGCGCGGCGGCCCCCGGCTGACCCCACAGGGGCGTGGCCGGCGCATCGCGCACACCTGTCACACTGCACGTGATGCAATAAATTCCCCGAGCACCGCCGCCGGCCCGGGCGGAGCAGGCGGAGCACCGACCCGAGCGATTAAATCAGGTTCGATCGTAAAGCAAAGTCGGAGCCTCGGTCGGAGCTGAACACCGGGCCGCGGGGCTGCGGCTGTGCCGGGGGCGGACGGGGGCTGTTGCGGGGGGCTATGCCTCCCGCCCGTCCCCGCGCTCCCACAGATCTACTCGCCGCCGCACGGCCTCCCCCGCGCGCAGATAGGATTGAGGATTGTGGAGACCGGGGAGACCCAAGAATGCCAAGACTGCCCCTCCCCTCCGCCCCATTTTACCTTTTGGCTCAGAGCTCAGCGTTTAAGAGACTCAACGTGTAACAAGGTGCCTTTCATGTCTGGAAATGCAAGGGGGAAAAAATATACCACCACGGCGCAATATCTCCCCCCCCCCTCTCTCCTTTGTAACAAATGATTCAACTTTATTTTTGTCTATTTTTAGTGCCCCCCCACCCCTCGCCCGCACACAAAGCCATTTAATCTCCCTGACCGCCGGCTCACCTCGCTCAGAGCAGCAGCAGATTTATTAACAATATCCGGCCGATATCTCTGATGCGAACGTATCGCCCGCGCGCCGGCCGCCGAGGCAGCCGAGGCCCGAGGTAGGTGGCGGCCGCTGTGTTGGCGTCTCGCTCGCACCCGAGGGCCGCATCCGGGGGCGGCCGGGGGCGGCCGGGGGTGCTGGTGTACGCGGGAAGCGAAACGGAGACGGGGTCCCGCAGATCCCCTCACCCCATACCCCACCCTCCCATCCCCGACATCCCGACATACAGCGGCAAAGGCCGCGGGCAGCGGCAATAAACTAAAGTACCCGTGCTTGGGGCCTGGCGGGGCGGGGCGGGGCGGGGCGGGGCATGGGAGGGACGACCACTGCCACTGCTCGGCGGGGAGCTCAGCCCCAAGCCGCTTAGGTGGCCCAGACCCCGCAACGCACTCCACCTAAAACCTGGCCGAGCTCGCCAAACTATGATTACACGTGGAATAAGAGCCTTGCCCCCCCCCCCCCACACACACCTCACAGCTGTGATGAGGCACCCACGTCACCGTCCTGGGCTCAAATGAGAATGATAGCAACAAAGTATAAACACACCTCTTTGCGCCCAGCGTTCCTATCCAGCTTAAGCTCGAAATTTCGAGGGTCCGGGCTGGGAGTTTTGCTTCGCGATAATACCCGGCGATAAGAAGGTGAGGCGCGCGCGCGCCAGCCGCTAGACCCGCGCGAGGCGCACTATCTGCTAAAGAAGGGCAATGATGATGGAGTTGCAGGGACACGACTGTTGTGCGCGCCACAAAAAAGCGCTTTCCATCTGTTCCCTTGAAAAGCAGCGCGCGGTCGGCGGCAGAAAGGGGTTTTTGTATAAACATCAAGAGCAGCAGCTTTGGAGGCCGCGCGAGGCCGAGGCTACTACGGGCGCAGAAGGCCTCGGCCGCGGGGAAGCGGAGGGGGACGGAGGGGCAGT
>NW_026267649.1:127928-131294 GCF_000697945.3 Frankliniella occidentalis
GGGGGGTACATTGATGGCACCACTGTTGTACCCCCTTGAAGGGACGTAACGGGGGGGGGACAACAATGGTGCCATGAATGTACCCCCCCCAAAAAGGCACCAAGGGGGGTACATCCATGGCACCATAAATGTACCCCCTAGCTGATGGAACGCTATGGGGGGTACATTCATGGTGCCATGAATGTACCCCCTTCCTCTGTGGGGTACGTTCATGGTGGGGGTACACTCTTAGCTCTGCACCGGTCTGATTTGCCATGTATGTGTTGGGCTGGCCGGCGGAACGCTGCTGCTGCACGCGGAGGCGCCCCCTGTGCGGCTTACGCCCACCTGCCACCTCGCCTGGTGCCCAACGGCCCGCCCCCGGCACAACTCGCCCGCGTCGCTTTACCCGCGAGAATAGCGATGAGCGAACACGGTCGCATGCGAATGAAATCGGACGAACGTCGGAGCATTCGTGTTCGGCTGAAACAGAAACACGCGAGGTGTTCGCGAACTACACCAACAAAACTACTGTCATTAAAACAAAGCAGGTGTACCGGTAATTAAAACCAACAGAGAATGCAACTTTTGTGTTTTGAAAAAGAAATCAATAAAATATTTTTGTCAAGTGTTAAAATCATTAAAGACTTTTTTAGTTCAAGGTGCTGCAGCAGTGTACGCTCTCCGACACTCCGCGCCCCGTTGTTGACAATTTGCAAGTAGGTGGTGGAAGCTCGTCGCCTCCTTGCAAATCGCCAATAACGGCCTGCGAGCATGTCCACCAGGTGTGATTTTAAACAGCGACGAGGTGAGCTGGCATCACACGTCTTTCGCTCAGTCGCTACCCTCGTGCTGTACCCTTGATTATTATGCGATTTTCCCTTCCCTGGGCCAGTCCTTCGTCGGTCTCTGGCGTGGCGTTCCTGGACTGGGCGGGGTTGCCCATTTGCACTTGGAGCTCGCAGCCCGCACTCCGCACGGCACCTCCTCAAACATCGAATGCGCATACATTTGCTCGAGCAGGCCCTCTGCGTTGGCGCTGCGGTCCGCAGCACCAGACGACCCCACACAACCAGGCTGGTTATGGCTGTGGCTATGGTTGATGGTTGCCGCCGGCCCGACAACCACTTTGTCGCCGTCAGGTTTGTCGCCCTAGCGCTCCCGTCGCCCCCGCTGGGGTCTTTTTCGCGGTCTGCGGTCCCCGCGTGCGCTTGCGGTTGGCACCCCTGACCTTTCACGCCCCGACCCGGCTGGCTTCGACTCGCGGCTCGGCTCGGCGGGGAACGGAAAAGGGAAAGGACCCGCCCGCCCAAGGACCTGTAGCCCCGCCGGCCCCGCCCCGCCTGCAGCGAAATGGCATTGCAATCGAGGAGGCCGCCGTGGAGAGGGGGACGGTAGGGATCGAACCTTGAACTCGCGGCCTGCTGGCCGAGCGCCCGGCGCGAGCAAGGGGTACTATACTCCACTAAAATAAAAAAAAATATCAGTGTACATTCTCTAAAACAAACCAGAAAAAAATCAGAGGAAAATCAAGGAAAATCGAATAAAATATCTGAAAAAATCGAGGAAAGCATCAGAAAAAAATAGAAGAGAATCAAATAAAATGTCAGAAAAAACATTCTAGAAGAAAATCACTTAAGAAAACCGCTCACAGAAAAAATCAGGAAAAATACACGCGGTAAAGAGAAAAACGAATTTCGACGCCACTTGGGTTCGGCTTTATCCAAAACCAGTTTTTCGAACGTCTTTCTTTATAGGAATTATTTGAATGTTTTGAACTATATTTTATGGGTCTGACTTTATCCATATGACACCCTTTAATCCAAGGTGTTCACTAAGCTTGGTTTTTCAATCATTTTCAAGGGGCAATAAGGAAAGCAAAACCCTTGGGTGGCGTCGAAAAACTTTCTCGTTTCTTACAGTGCACGGATAAATCGGCATATACGCTTGAAAATACAGTGAAGTGTGTGTGTGTAACCCTATCGGCCTATGGCGCGCCTCGGGCACACACTGCGGCCTTGGGCCTTGGCCGTGACGCCAGCCCGCGCACCCTGTCATTGGTCAGCGCCTGGCCGCCGGCCCCGGCCCGGGGGTCGCCTCTCCTGGTGGAGTACCTGTGGAGAGTCAGCCCCTCCCTTTCATTACCACGTCATGCGGCCGTTAAAAGGCGCCCCGACCACCGACCACTAAGGGCGAGTGGACACGTCACGTGACAACACAACGGCAAATAATAAAAAAAACGAACAACCTCGGAATCCGAGGCGTGAAAAAAAAAGGTGAATTTAAGTTTTTGAGGCTGATTTTCGACTTTCAATACGTCTTCTCGGTTTCGAGCATCCAAAAGCCTGATTTAGAGGCGCTCTGTTCTGATTCTGAGCTAACGAGCTAGAAAGTCGAAAGTCGTTTCTCGAAATCCGAGAATTGTTTCCCGAAAACGGGTAGAAGAGGGTGACTCGGTTTTTAGAGACACAACTACACCGATTTCGAGATCGGTAGCTCGGAATCAGGGCAAACCCCGGAAACAGAGAGCCTTTTCCCTTGTTGCTGTCATAGGATGCCAGTAGCACCCCTAATCAACGCTGACATTTCCCCGGCTGTAATTAACAGTGTAAGCGGTGCGCGGCCCGCCCCTGACCTTTTGCAGTTCGCCAGTGCCGAGTCGAGCGGATCGGTTTTCAACTTTACGGCACTGCAGTCGCGCCCGCACTCGATCACCACCGCGGCATCGATAGACAAAACGCCATTTACTATTTACCCCGCCGTCTTTCGTCTTACTTTTCATTCGTCGCGCATTTAAAACATTTTCCGCGATGCAGCACCCGCGCCCCCCTTTTCCCCCGCCTCTCCGTTGCTCCACGTCTCTCTGGAGTATAGTCCGTTCCGAGCCCCATTGTACGGGGCTGCCGAGCTGTCAGCCCGGGTCCAGCCCTGTGTTCTGGGTGCGTGATCACTTTGTGCTGGTCGGTGGATGTGATTGTGGATGCGCTTCACACCGGCAACCACCTCCACCGTTGAAAAAAAAAAACAAACAACGAACAACGACGGCAAACAACAACAACCACGACTCTTTGCTGCCTCGATTCAGTTCGAGCCCAATCCCCCCCCCCCTTCCCCTTCTACTTGAAGAGAAGACTGACTCACCTCTCTGTTCTCGTCGACGCCGGAGACTCTGTTGATGAACAGGGAGATCGAAACTTCGGTGTCTTTTCCTGGGAGAACAAACAAAAACAAAGATGAGCTTTTACTTCAACAGAGTCACCCGACAGGCGCTTCCACTTTCCTTTCTCCATTCCCCTTTCCCATATATAAATATCCCCCCCCCTCTCTCGCTCTCTCTCTCTCTCTCTCTCTCTCTCTCTCTCTCTCTCTCTCTCTCTCTCTCTCTCT
>NW_026267649.1:131475-141692 GCF_000697945.3 Frankliniella occidentalis
CTACTTGGAGCAGCCGACATCGTGCCGTTCTTTTGTAAATAGATCAGCCTCCCCCTCCACCAACCTCCTCAAACTCTTCCCTCTTCGGAGTCACGTTTGGTCGGTGAGCAGCCCACCCACCGAGGCCTTTGCAATCAATGCCGTTTATTTCCGTCCGCCCGTGAGTCCTGCGAAACGTCCTCTCATGCGTTGCCGGTAGTGGTAACAGGAAAATTGGTCTTTGACTTACACTAGCATACATGATAGATCCAAAAAACAAAAACAAAAAACAACACAACAAAAATCATCATTGTTTTTCTTCAATAACATGTGTGTTTCTGCTCCCTCTCGAGAGTCTCTCGACCATCTGTGAACGGGGAGAGAATGCCTCTGTAGAATGCACGTGTGTTTTAGTGTGTGTGTGTGTGTGTGTGTGTGTGTTGGCTATAAAGGCGGTGTGGATGAACGCTTCTGTTTGCCCTGCAGTGGTGGTGTGTTCTGGTCCTCTGTGCGCGGAAAGTCCCCCCCCCTTTTCCCCCACACTATTGCTGCAACATATAACAGGAAAGAGAGAGAAAAGCGCACGCTTGAAATGGAGGGTGAGAGGAAGAGGGCAGAGAGAGAGAGAGGGAAAGAGGCGTGTTGTATCCGCAGCCCCTCACAATGCAAGCAGCACCGCAGGCAAAGCGACAAACGGAGGACGGAGCAGGAGAAAAAACGTCCGGAGAAAAGGGGAGAGGTACAAGGAGGAAAAGACAGGGCGGAAGGGCAGGGCGTCAACAGGAGTTTTAATAGGGAGTTCTAACAAGGAGTTCTGGAGAAGGGAGCCGCGCGTAGGGAGGGGCAGTTACCCGACCACACCGCGAAGCAGAGGCGGGCCTGAGCCAGGGCCAGGGCGGAGCGCCTGCGATCGGCGGGATAGGCCACCTGCTTCGCAGCCGCGCACACCCGGTGGCCTAACCCGCATCTCGCAGGCGCCCCGCCCTCGCCCAGGGAAAAGCTGTGTACTGCGCGAGAGACCTGCTGAGCGCGGCGGCGGTCGAATGCGGGTTTGCTTCTGAGCGGGCAGCTTTTTGTTTCAGGAGGAGAGGTAGGAGAGAGACCGAGAGGGCAGTCTGAAGCCAGAGTGCCGCGGAGAATAATTATTCGGGAGCGCACACAAAAACAGGACGAAAATGATTCCTTGTTGTCCAAGACAATCGGAACGATTCAAGGACGCCCCATGCAGTGTTTACTACTCCATCCTAGAATCCTTCCGATGGTCCTTGGATATCATGAAACAGTTATAACGTGCACTGCGGACATGTTAATTCACAGCTTTACTGATGTCTTTGTGCGTGCTACTCTTACGCATTTTTTAATGCCACAGAATGACAAAATTTCTTCATACTGCGGCGTATTACAAAATTCGAAAGCGTGGAGCACGCACACTGGGAATAAACAAGTTCAAAGGATTTTAGCGTGCAAGGCGGTGCAAGGTCACTGCCGGTGGGGAGGGCGCGAGGGCCCGCGCGTGCATCGTGGAGAACGCTCGCGGAACCCGGGGCAGGCAACCCGCCAAACGCGTGAATGTCCGGCTGTTGCCGTTGCCGAACCAGAGTGACTCTGCTGTGGCGCAGCAGGAGCTGTGAGCTCGCAGGGGACGGGGAGGTGAGTAGAGAGATGCGGAGTGAATGCGTTGAGAGGGGCTGAAAGGGACGCCGCCTGGTAGGCGTTGTGTGTGTGGCAGCGACGCAGCTACCAAAAGAGATGGGCGAGAAAAACTCGTGTGTATTTTGCGGCCGGTCCAAAAGAACAATTCAAAAAGCGGTAAGAATTTCCCTGTGATTTATAATTAGGACATGCCGGACATGCTGAATATTTACTAATCCCAAATGTGTCTTTTTCAGTAACGTTCCCATTTTCTACAGCAGGATTACAGCATGATTATTGCCCATATTTTCTATTATGTCGTACAGCTTTATTCAATACACATGTTTTTATGACGTTCAACCCAAAAATTTTCGTTCGTTACGAAATATATTTGTAACTTTACGAAACGTGTCGTAAATTGACACTTACGAAATTATTTTTTACGAAGCATTTCGTAACATTTTTTTCGTAAAATCACGAAAACAGTGCAACATGGTTACTGACAAAATGGGTCATGAAAATCAGTAACGGGATGAGAGTGTACACCATGGGGAAGCGTGAGAGATGGAGGATAAGGGGCGTGTTTGGGCTGTCACGTGACCTTTATGCCCCCCGGCCCACTCGGCACTCCGCCCTCCTCGCTCTGCCTGTCTTAAGATTACCATCTCTGGCTGCCGGGGGATTAAACAATGGTGGGGAAGGTGTTGCCTGCCCCGCCACGCCCCGCCACGCCCCCCCACGCCCCGCCACACCCCGCCACGTCCCGCCACACCCCCAGTTCCCAGCTCTGGATTAGGAAATCGCACTATGTGATCAAAAGGAGGTGTCAGCCGCACACGCCGTGCGCCGCGCTCACTCACGGCAGAAAACGAGAATAATTAGCATTTCCGACGATAGAGTACGGCAATATGGGGGGCCGCGGGAGGAATCCATTTCCTCCAAGGCGCACGCAGCAGCGAAACGAATAAAGCTCGTCTAAAGAATGGGCGGCAGGGAGGCCGTAGCCTCTGCAGCAGCAGTATCCGCGCCGCCGCGCGACAGTTTCGTCGCTCTCCAAATTAGGTCGTAAATGTCGCTAGGTGAGCGGAATGGGGCTAGGTGAGACGAGGCGGCGGGCTGGAACAGCTGAACAGCTAGCGCGAAGTGCCGCAGGCGGTCGGGATCTCTCCGGCAACATAGTAAGACTGCAGCTGAGCGGCCGCCCGGTGCACTCCCCTTCTCAATCTCTATCTCTCTTTCTCTGTCCTTACGCAATAACAGCGCTGCGCGTCGAGCGACTGCTTTACGGCGCGTATCGACGGTAACAGCCAGGGGTGGGGGTGGGGCGTGCACCCCGACACAGTCACACAGAAGCGTACAGGCAACTAGCAAATTCAGGACAGGAAAAAAAAGAACAATCACTTCTTTTAGTTTGTGGGGTAAGCTAAATCAGCAAACAAAAACATAATTCATTTTTGAGGGTGATTTTAAAAACATTACTAGCCCTTTTAAATGGGATTTTTGCAATTTGCAGAACAAATCTCTCACCAAATGGCTCGTGTCAAATGTTTAAAACTTAACAACACTTGTTGGTCAATCAAAAATTGACTCAACATTTTTTCCTCCGAGGTGATATGTGACTCGAAAGCATTTCTTCACAATGTATACATCCAGGCAGACTATTTTCACCTTCTGTTTCGTGAGGACGCGGATTGGCCTCGCCGCAATCACCCCGTGGGAGTACACACAACAGCAAAAAGAGCCGCAGCGCCGGGGGGCGAGCAAGCGGCGCCAACCACCGCGTGCAGGCGCGTGGCGGGGTGTGGCGGGGCGTGGCGGGGCGTGGCGGGGCGTGGCGGGGCGTGGTGGTGGCGGTATGGCCAGTAATGTGTGATAGTAGCCGACTATTCTTAGCATTCATACCCGGGGCTACTGCGGCTGTTGTTGTTGTCTGTGACGCAAGAAGAACCCCCTTCCTCCGCCACCCCCCTCTTTGCCTCCCCGCGGGCGCGCCCCACGGCAGGGACGCATATAAGGGAGACTTTTCGCAATGCTAAGCATCCTGGCGTGAAAAAATATAAACGCGGACGCATGCAATGTTGGGGCTACGTGGCGTGGCGTGCGAGTATTTTTAGTGTCGGCGTCGCGTCGTAGTTCTGCATGTGTGCCGGTGGTGGGGTAGGAGGGGATAACGAGAAGATAAAGTAATAAATACGGGGAGAGAGCGAGAGAGAGGTAGGAGGGGAGGGAGAGAGATTTCAGAATTATAATTTGTTTAAGTCTTGCGCAAAACAGGGTGTCACAGCCCATGAAAACACAAGAGTGCTACAGACTTAGCTTGTATGGGACATATCGTGCCAAAAGAAGAGATTAAGAAAAACAATATGCTTTAGATTACAATACGTGCCTTGTTTCTGCGGTAAGTATTGTCTATTGAAGGTTGTTATAGTAGTAAGTTACGTTTGTATTCCAGAAATGGCAATCACTTACGTTGAAATAATTAGCAGGAGAGGGAGAGAGAGAGAGAGAGAAGACGAATGAAATTAGTCCATCTGCGGTATGGCCCTGCATTCTGGTTTAAACAGCAGCAGGGCAAAGGCACACAAAATCAATTCCCTCGGTGATTCGGTCGGGGTGGAGAGGTTGGGCTTGCTTGATCGCGGGACAAGAGTGGCGGGGAGTGGCTTGGCGGGGCGGGGCGTGACGGGGCGTGGAAGGGCGGGGTGTCGCTGCAGCGGGGTTTGCGGCTGGCTGCTCGCGTGCAGCCGGACCTGCCTGCAAGCGGTGTCCTGCTGGCGGTGCCTCCAAGGCGCTGACGTGCCGCCGGAGGGAGTGGGAGCGCCTGGGGCGCCACTAGTGTTGCGCGAGTGGGAGCGCATGGAGTGTGCATATGGGAAGCAAACTGGCCCGCCTACCTACTGTATCCACTTAATGTATAAACCGCGTATCGGCCATCTTTTCAATCTCTACGCCTCTACACACAGAAAATCATTCTATGTAACATAACGAAAAGGACGCTGTGTAACACTTCGTTGCTAAGGTGCACGGTATATTGTTTCGTAAAATAATTTGTATAACCACTACTGTTACACACGAACAGGGACGTGTCAAAGGGCTTTTTATGGTGTCACATCAGGTAATTTCTATTGTACCTTTACCACCGCATCACTGCAGGCACGGCGCGTTCGGCCCAGCGTTCGTCTGATTCCCACCGACAAGTAGTGTGTGGCATGCTAACTGCTCGTGAATCGCACACTTGTGCAATGACTGTAACGTACGCGACACGCGGAAGCGCGGCTCCAAACACGGGAAACTCCTCGACAAGCACAGAATAGGGGATGTGAGTCGAAATACTGTGGAATGCCAATGGGACGGGTGTTGAGTTTGTTCGTGCGCGAGAAAATGGGAAAGGGGTGTTGGGAGTGAGGAGAGAGGGAGGGAGAGGGAGGGGGAAGGGTGAAAGGAGAAGGGGAGGAAGGGGAGCCAAGGACACGCTAGCGGACCGCTGTGTTGGGTTAGGTTAGGAATTCTCATTTTAAATGCCAGAGCTGGACGGAGCTCACCCCGAGGCGCAACTCGCAACAACGATTGGCTGTCCACGCGAAACGTGGGCGGGCAGGGAGGGGGAGGGGGGAGGGGTGGAGGTAAAGAAGGTCGCTAGGATGACGTTGCTCTGGAAACCGAACTAACAGTGTGCTTCGGTATTAGGATACTGCTTAAACAGCATGCTTGGGCAAGACGGGACGTGGTTTCAGGCATGCTGTCTAAATAAATACAACAGTGTGCTCACTGGACGCCTTCTGGACACATTTTTGTGCCTCGGCCTCGCCAAGGGAGAGGAAGGGATTAAACCGAGTTTTACCTGGTTTTACCTACGTAGGGAATAACCAACCGAGTCCTAGTTGAACGTTAGGGTGGTTTGGAGTTTGTTTTTGTGAAACAATATTTCCGTGGGTACCGCGGCCAAAGTTGGGGAATGTATGTCTGAATCACTAAAATGTGCACGATATAACGTCCAAGGTTACCAACAAAAACGTCTAAAAAACAGTTGAAAAAAAAGGGGGGGGGGATACCGTAAAAAGACCTAGAGGGACAAAATAAAAACGAGTCGAGCTCCATTCAATTTGTTGGCACGCAACAGTTGTTACCGTCCCTGTCCCCTGTCCTTGATGCGTGGCGGACGGAGAGGGCTGGAGGATAGGCCGCGCAGGCAGGCACGAGAGAAGAAGATACAGTGTCTCATTAAGGACGTTGGGCCCCGACAGCCTGATGATGGATGGCAATGATTAATGGTCACTGCGGAGTGAGTGGGGCGGGGGGAGCGCGCCGCTCGCCAGTAAATGCTCTGCCTTTTGCTTCAATAAACCGGTACATTTTTACAGAAAAAAGGGAAAAGTGGTTGAAAAAAACAAAACAAGAAGCAAGCAGGGAACATCAAAATTCAATTTCCTTGTTCCCCGAAAGCATTGCCAATAAATTCTCAATATTAATGTACGAATTATTGTTTTTTTTTTCTTTCCCAATCCTCCTCTGCAGGGCTGCCGAGGCGAGGCCGGGCTCCTGCGTGGGCTCGTTGTAAGTTTGAAGGGTCGGCGCGAGGCGCTGCGCTACTGCGGCAGGTAATGCGATGAGCGGCAGAGTTGGTGGGGCGCACGGCCACGGGGAAAAATATCATCGCAAATAGCACACCTTGATCGAGAAGCGAAAATAATACTTGCAAATCATACTTGCAAAATACACTGACTATCTTACGACATTCAAGGTTCGTAATTTTACGACTTTTATTTTTTACGGAAAATTAGCCCCGCAGAAACCCAAAAGTTTTCTTGTATCTTTTCACAGTGGCCGATGCCGTGTTGAGGCGCGATGAGCGAGCGGCTGCGCCGGGGCCGGGGGCTGCGCAGCTGCTCCTCACCGGCCGCGCGGCCGCCCATCCGCACGCTGCAAGCACCACCCGGCACTCTGCGCACCCGCAAGTTTACAAATTCGATTTGAGTGGCCTGTCCCTCCCCGCCCCGCCCCACCCCGCCCCGCCACTGCCCGCCACGGCCCTGGGCCACCACGAGGAAGGGTCCTTTATTTTAGAACAAAGGTGTTCGTCGCGGTGCTGCCCACACACGGGCTGCGCCGCGGCAGCGGCGGCAAGCAACCCGCCCTGATGGATGGCCCGGGCCGCGTGCGGGGGCTGCACTGCGAGAAAAAAAAAATATATCTGAAGAATAACAAGAACAGCATGGCAATTATTTTTTTTACAACCATGTGACGCTACAGTCTGTCAGTCATAATCTGTTTTCCAAGTACAGGGCTGACGAAGAAATCCATCACATGATTGTACATAAAAATAAGTCACGCTATTCGCTTCTTAAAGTTAATTCTTTTTCTACACCGTGTGCGAAAGAGATGGCGTGTGCATCCCCTCAAACGCACCAGCAAGCCCCTGACTTAAGCCCTATAAGTGGTTTCTGTGCCTTGGCTCGATGAAATCAATAATTGCAGGAGGGCAAAGAAAGGCATACACCAGAGTGCCGCAAAGTCGACGAATTAGGCCGATCGCCGAGGCCGCTGTGCGGGCTGAGCCCGCCTGTGGCCCAGGCTGCGGCTCGGCTTGGCCTCTTGCAGGCCGTTTGCAAGGCGAAAGGTGAGAAAGAGGAGTTCCTGTTCTTGTCCCTGGCGATTTTACAGCACTCTGCCATGCGTCAAGGAAAGTATTTATCATTTTGACAAAAATCCTAGGTGACTGAGGGAAAAATAACAGAGTAGAGGGAGAAAGAGAGCAGAGTTTAGTGCCTGTCAAGGACGACGCGCGAGTGGTAGGCCGGTAATCGGGAACGAGATCACTCACCTGGAGGTAGATTCCTGTTGTAGTCGGTCTCGAGCTCGTACAGCTCCTTGCCCGTCGCCAAGTGCAGAAAGAAGAAGCTGCGGAAAGGAGACAGTGTCAAAGAATGATGGGATAGGCGGCTCTGTAAGAGTTTAACAAATTAAAACTCCGACTATAGCCTCTTTCATCACGCACACAAGAAGTCGACCGCACAACAAACTCAACGTGAATAATCCCACTTCCGACACCTGTCAAATTGAGCATCCCCCTCAACGCTCGGCTCACCCTCTGACTCCCCTACACAGACACAAGCACGCACGTGCACAGACTCTCCTATCTCTCCCCCCCCTCTCTCTCTCTCTCTCTCTCTCTCTCTCTCTCTCTCTCTCTCTCTCTCTCTCTCTCTCTCTCACACACACACACACACATAGGAGAGAGTTTCTGCGCGCGTCGCACATTACATATTTGGCAATGCCAGTCACGCGCCTGCTTTCAAAACGTCGGTGCTGTGGGGATGGAATAGCTTCTCTCTCACTCCGACCCGCACATCTCCCTCTCCCTCTCCGTTCTGCCTACTCTGATCCCTGATCGCTGAGTGCTAGCCTAGTTTCAGTCAGTCACACGCGCGTGCCTTGCCGTGACATGACATTTGGCCCACAGACATAAAAAAAGCTCTCTCACACACACACTTACAAACACCATACAACCTAACAATCAACTGCATCCAACTGCATTCTTAATTTATCACAACAAAGCAATACTTTTCAGACTTCAAATTGCGAAGGATTCGGTTGATTTGCAGAATACGGGGAAGCATTACGTTAACGTTAATTGCAATCGCAATAACTACGCAATGCCGCGCAAAGCGATATTTCCCAATTGCGAAGCAATTCTTTGCATGCTTTGCAATTGCGATGTAAATGCTTCGTGGCGTTCAGAGAGCGTGGCACTGGGTGATGGGGTCGTGAGTTCGAGCCCGCCCGTGCCGTCGCGGCCAGTACCAATTTCCTGAAAACGCACATCAAGGCATGCTGCTCTGCTCTGCTCTCTCTCTCTCTCTCTCTCTCTCTCTCTCTCTCTCTCTCTCTCTCTCTCTCTCTCTCTCTCTCTCTCTCTCTCTCTCTCTCTCTCTCTCTCTCTCTCTCTCTCTCTCTGCAGCCGGTGACACGGTCATATATTTCTGCAGCCGCGCGTCAGGGATCCATCTTCAGGGCGTGGCGCGCCGCGCCGCACTGCACCTAACCACCCCTTCTATTCCGCCTGCCCGCGCTTAGCCGAGAAAAAAAACCCTGTCAGGCCCCGGCCGATCAGCATTTTAAACTTTTACGACAAATTTACCGTGACAACAATGATATTTATCGTAGCTTATGGTGGAAATCCCCCTTAACCTCTAGCGCCGCAGGGTTCACTGAAGCTTACACAATGAAATTCACCGCAAGCAACGAAAGGAAAAGCTGGTAGTTTCACCCAGAGCAGATAGGCCTGTGCAGCTAATAAGCTACGTGCGTGCACCTCTCCTGTCCTGACGCCTGCCAAGAAGTGGATAGGCCACCGGCTCCTGCAGCGTGGCCGTACATTGCCTACCCACACCCACCAGGCGCTTCATCCAACAACAAACCTCATTAGCTTCTTTTCGAAACAGTGCAAACAATAAATTCTCATATTCCTGTGCAATTGAACACACAATCGACCTGAGTACTTAAAATTCAGACATTTTCCTCTCTCATAAAAAATTCAAACACTTTGTCTTATTTCGACTTTTTTTTATCACTCTTCAAAATAAACATCATAGAAATATCTCTCTCTCTCATTTCTGGTGATGAACTGTGACAGAGGGTGATGTTTTGTACCCCTTGAGTACCGCCCCGTTGGGTTTGCGAGGCGTGGACCGGCGTAGCGGCAGGCGGCGGTCACTTCCTAACCTTGGGCGCAGCTGGGAACGACCCCGTCAGAGAAATACTGCCACCCCGCCCCCGCAGCACAGTTCTCTCTCTCTCTCTCTCTCTCTCCCCCTCTAGCCTCCAATTTCACCAGGTATGTATTATTCTTCTCTCTCTTCTCCCACACAGCTCCCCCCGCTCTCCCTCTCCGCCCAGGCTATCGCCCCCCCCCCTCTCTCTCTCTCTCTCTCTGTCTCTCATCTCCTCCGCGCCCATTGCCGCCCAAATCACATCGGTTCGATATCGTTTCGATATCGAAAGCTCCGCGCTCCGCGGCGCTCCCTCGCCCCCCCCCCCTCGCCTCTCCGGGCGCCGCGCTCGGTGAGGCATTACAGGCAATCTAACCTCATCTCAATACGCCATTGTGGCGCGCCGGAGAGGATAGAAGTGCGGAAAAAGAGCGTCGCCTGCCGAAGCCTCACGGCTCCGCAAAAAGAAAAGGGTGACGGCACGTAAAAACTAGAGGTTAGAAAATTTCTAAAATTTTCCGGAAAATTTCGAAAAATTCCCCAAAATTTAACGGAAAACTTTCAAAGTCTGGGAAATTTTTAATTTATCCCCAGAAATTTTCCTGAAATTTCCTGAAACTTTCCAGGGCTTCCAACTCTAATAAAAACAAAAAATCGTAACAAATTTAGAGACCCTGCAAAATGATTATAAGAAATATTTATTTTTCTTTCGATAGAACGGCTATGCAACAGGTTTGTTTAAAAATACAGCGAAATACTTTCTGTACAAAAAAAATAATAAAATGCCTAAAATGCCATATAGGGGGCCTTGTCTGATTTCCACCACAACCAATTTCCAGTCGCGTTCCAGCCGGTGCTTTAGTAAGAACAATCTGCCATCTCGCCGCCGCCCCGGGG
>NW_026267649.1:148842-153896 GCF_000697945.3 Frankliniella occidentalis
AGAGAGAGAGAGAGAGAGAGAGAGAGAGAGGGGGGGGGGGCGCCGCAGTAGGTGAGCAACGAATTCCTGGAAGCTGAACGCCTGCGAGACTCGGGGTAGGCCAACCCGCAGAACATGTATGCACCACAGACAAGGCGTTGCCTACCTCTGGCGCTATGGGAGCTCGCTGAGGATGAAAAACTTCCCAGGTTCGCAACGGCGAATGGCGGACTCACTCCCTGGATGCTTCCCTAAAGAGCTCGGTACGTAAAGTAGACTGCCAGTAGACTGGCACTTAAAAATAGTTTTTAATCAATCGCTCGTCCCTCAAAGCACGCACGGCGCAGAGACTCTGTTCAATCCAAGTACCTTTTCGCGACTCCCCTGAAACCACGTAACGCATTTTTGACGATTTTTAAGGGAACTATATATCTTAAGGTCTTCAGAGTGCAAAATTATCTGTCAAGTGGTATATGTTTCAAAAATCACCCACTCAGAAAGCTGCATTCTTGGTTCAAGAGCAGAATCCTCGAAGTCAAATTAAAAGCATTTTCCCTTGAGCAATTTCTCCTTACCGAGACGAAAACGCTTGATTCAAGTACATAAGTGTTGCGGGATTGCGTACTATCGCTAGCACTGGAGGAGCCTTACTACAGGCGAGGAGAGTAAGAAAACCAGCCAGCAAGCAGATGGCATAAGTGTACCGGGTGTCGCCACGATGTCACCGCGGCGGCACAGAAAGAGTTGCAATCGTCGTACACGGGCACACCGATTAGTAGCTCTTAAGGACGTCGTCTCGTCAGGCTATGCTGACCTAAGCGCCGCTCTGCGATCATGCGGCTGTCATTTTATGGACTCACGCCAGAATAGAAGTGAAAACTATTCTTTTCTTAGCACGGTTCAACATAATTTATTCCACATTTCATAAACAGGATTCCAAACGCAATTCTTATAATATGTGTGTTATGGATTACCACACCATATTCCGCGGTTTGCTCCCGCATTAATAGAATGCATATGGGGTAATTGAAACATAACGGAGCTCACGTGGAGGACAAAGAAAGTACAAAACAAAGAAGTGTATCCTACACCTTACTCTGAATTACAAAACTATTCAACGTATTGGTATAAAAACGTGACATTCTTAAAACTAAAAATAAAATAAATTTTAATTTGCATCTATTTAACAATACTTGGAGAAAATAAAGAAACCATGGAACAACACGAAAACCAAGTGTAGAAATGCATCAAACATGAATCCACGTACACGAGACAAGAGGGCGGTGGTAGGACCTCTGCCAGTCGGTGTCGTCATCGTCAGTGTGTTCCTCCGGCGACGGGCACTTGTTAGGGTCATGCGAGTAGAGTCCTATCTTCTCCAGCACGCCCCAGTTGACTTCTCGATGGCAGCCTATAGCGCATGTCTCACAATCCTGGGGATCGCACCAGTCACCAGTGCGGCACCACAGCTGGATATGAAGCGAGGAGTTCTCCGCGAGCGTCGCCTTGACCGCAGCCCCGTGCACCCAGGCGTGGGGGCATTGTCCCCTCTCGATCGCGATCTCCAGCAGCCTCAGCGCCGGGGCCGTGGCTGGGGTGATGCTCTTGAGCAGCTCGTCGTCAGGGTCAGCAGCTTCCAGGTCCAGGTGGCGCAGGGCGGGCAGCATCGGCAGAGCGCGGAGCAGCGGCCGCACGTTCTTAACTCCTTGAAGGGCCAGCCGCTCCAGTTGGGACCACCCGTTCAGGGCCAGGGCATTGACCAACGCCGTGCACACCTCGAGGATCAAATCTTCTTCGTCATCAATGCAATCCAGGTGGACGCGGCGCAGTTGGTTAGCTCGGCGCAGGAACTCTGAAAGGACGTCGATGTTATCTAGTCCCGAGTATGAAAAGAAGCTCACGTCCCGGAGCGTCTTGCACTCCGCCACGAGGTTTAGCCCTGGAAGCTTCTTATCACACCGCAGGCGGCGGAGTCTCGGCATGCTGGCCAAAAGTTCAGCCGTCGTTGTCTCCTTGATTCCGAAACCTGCGCCGAGGTTTACGTGCTCCAAGGTTGCCGCGTGCACGGCCAGTAAGGTGTTTACGAAAGATGCCGAGTTCATATCGACCGGGCACCGAAAATTTGTTAGCGAGGGCTTCGGCGGCCCGCAAACAATGGGGTGGGTGACACCGGGAAGGTCGCCAATGATTTCTAGTGACTCCAGGTTAGAGCACATCGCGACCGTCCTCACCAGCACGTCGCACGTACACAAAAAATTGGTGGAAAGCTCAAGTTTCCTGAGGCGTCCAAGGAATTCTTGGTTGCGCACGGCCAAGGCGTACTCTGAGGTGTGAATTGCCGAATAGTAATCCGAGACTAGTTCCAAACTCGCCACGGCGCATCTGGTCGTGGTCACTGCTAAGGTTGGAACTTTGCCCGTGACTATCAGCGTTTCGAGGCACGGAGCCAGGTGCAGCACTGCGCCCGCGTAGTAGTCGTCGTCCTCGAGCGATCGGTGGCGCCAGACGTCCCAGTGCAGGGCCAGGTCGCAGAGCCTCTTGCACACGAGGCGGCAATCGAGGACGTCCTCCACCGGCAGGTGCTGCAGCACCATCACGATCACGTCGTCTGGGAGCTGCTCCAGGGACAGCACTGACGTTGCCATCGAGCTACGATAGTTGTACACTGCGTGGTAGTAGTGTTAAACTTGGAACCACACTAAACAACTGTTCATGCCCTGTTGACTGGCTTACCTTGGCGGTAAATGTGATATGAGAGATGATGACCTGCCTCGTACGTGACACGTAGTAGACTATTGGAGGCCGCGGCACACGGCCACTGCGAACGACGGGGGCACGAACCGCAAGGGGGGCTGTGCTGGGGCTTGTCAATGTGGCGGCACTGGCACAGCTTCTTGCGATGCGGCTGCGGCAGCGCGTGGAAGGTCAGTGCGCGCGGCCGCCACCGCAGCGCTGCGATCGGCCGTGGGTCGCCCCCCCATTCCCCCCGCTGTCCCCACGCCTGTGTCCAGCCCCGGCGGGCCTGCCCCGCGACGTCCAGGTGCCCGACGACGGCGAAGACCGGATTAACCCCATGTTCTCGCAGGGCGCGGCGCACGCGGCGCTTTCCAGTTTTCCGCGGGGCTGACATTTCGGGAAATTCCTCCGAACTAGTAGCAGGCTCACGCTTTGTTCCCAAGCAAATGTGGTAATTTCCAAGCACGTTTTGCTTGAGAGTTACCACTTTGATTAAGTGATGATTGATATTGCCTGGTGAACTATCTGGCGACGTCGAGCAGGTTGCCTGCCTAAACGCCTTTTGCGATCTCGTGGCGGTCGTTTTATGGGATGACGTCAGGAAAGAAGAAAAAACGAGTTGCCAAAGCACGGGTCGCCAGAATTTAATCAACATCTCACAAACAGAAAGATTTCAAATATAATACTTATAATGCATACGTGTTACGGATTACCACATTACTCCCCGGGTGAAAGTGGACTCTTACCGGCTATCAACTTTTACTTACCGACAGATTAACCATAACATACAATTGTGAACAACCGCAGAGAAATAAATTTTGCTCCCATATTAGGAAAAGTAGGAAACGAACCACAAACGGAGCGCTAGTGGAGGACACATAAAGAGTGGGAGAAAGTACAGTAAAAAAGGGAGTGCATACATCAGTAAACCCGCAACACTGAAGCGCATTCAAAGTAAAAACGTAAGTAAATAAAAACGTCTACTGAATCTCAATACATCGTCGGCTTTGACGGATGACGGATCAGTTTATAGCCCAACAATTCCCCCCCTCCCCCTCCCCCGTATCAGTACACATAAGAGTGTTATCAGAATAAAAACAGAGAAAAACAAAAAGAATAATACAGAAATTAAATAATACCGAAAATAAATAAACCAGGAAACAACAAAAACGTAGAGTATAAGTACATTACACATTAATCCACGAACACGGGACTCGAGAGCGGTAGTAGGACCTCTGCCAGTCGACGTCATCAGTGTGTTCCTCTGGGGACGGGCACTTGTCAGGGTCATGCGAGTAGAGGCCTATCTTTCTCACCACCCGCCACTTGACTTCTCGATGGCAGCCTATCACGCATGTCTCACAGTCCTGGGGATCACACTCGTCACCAGTGGGGCTGCACCAGAGCTGAATGTGAAGGGAGGGGTTCTCCGCGAGCGTCGCCTTAACCGCGGCGTCGTGTATCCAGGCGTGGGGGCATTGTCCCCTCTCGACCGAGATCTCCAGCAGCCTGAGCGCCGGCGCCGTGGCGGGGGTGATGCTCTTGAGCAGCTCGTCGTCGGGCTCAGCAGCGTCCAGGTCCAGGTGGCGCAGGGCGGGCAGCATGGGCAGCGCGCGGAGCAACAGGCGCACGTCCTTGACCCCTTCGAGGGCCAGCCGCTCCAGGTGGGGACGCCAGGACGAGGTCAGGGCCTTCATCAGCGCCACGCCGGCCTCGGGGAGGAAATCGTCTCCGTCATCGCAGTCCAAGTGAATGCGACGCAGTTGGGTAGCTCGGCGAAGGAAATCAGAAAGCACGTCGATGTTCTCTAGTCCGAAGTAGGCAAAGAAGCTGACGTCCCTGAGCGTCTTGCACTCCGCCACGACGTTCAAACCCTGAACTTCCTTGTCGCACCGCAGGCTGTGTAATTTCGGCATGGTGGCCAACAGTTCAGCAGTCGTCGTCTCCTCGACATCGAAACCTGCGCCGAGATTTACGTGCTCCAAGGTTGCCGCGTGCGCAGCCAGAATGGTGTTCACAAAGGATGCTGAGTTCTCATTGACCGCGCACCGAAAATTAGTGAGCGAGGGCTTGGGCGGGCCGTTAACGACGGGGTGGCTGACAAGGGGCAGGTCGCCGTTGACTTCGAGCGACTCAAGGTTAGAACACTTCGCTACCGTCCTCACCAGCACGTCTTTTTCAGGCGTCGAATAGTATTCCAGCCCGTCAAGATAAAGTTTCCTGAGGCGCCCGAGGGACTCCTGGTTCCGCAAGGCCAACGCGTACTCTACGGCAGTGGTGGCCGACGCGTAATCCAAAAGCAGTTCCAAACTCGCCACGGCGCAACTGGTCGTGGTCAC
>NW_026267649.1:153946-157192 GCF_000697945.3 Frankliniella occidentalis
AGAGAGAGAGAGAGAGAGAGAGAGAGAGAGAGAGAGAGAGAGAGAGAAGGGGGCAGAGGGGTGAGGCGAGCTCTATACCTGGACAGGACTGGGTAATGCCCTATAATGTGGCTTATAGCAGGAATGGCCCTGAAAGAGAGGGGGGAGGGGGAGCACCCTGCTCTGCTACCTGCTGCGTATTTTGCGAGAGTGGGGCGGGCGCGAGGCGCGTGTGCACGTGGATGGGCCTCCCTGTCCTCTCATCTCTCTCGCACTCGTTCATCCTCCCATTTGAGGACACCCCTCTCTCTCTCTCTCTCTCCCTCACACCTCCCTCACACGCGGAGGGTAGTTAATGTCCGCACATTCACGACCCGCGTTCTCAATACAGCCCTCTTCAACGTGCGAAAAGAGAGAGGGGAGGAGGAGGGGGGGGGGAACGGGTAGCGGTCATCACTCACAGGCGCCTCTATGGACAACCCGTGGGCGGCCGGGGCCCGCTCGGATATCCTTCTTCCCAGTGACACCCAAACAGGGTGGACGTTGAGAAATTATTGCTTTATAATGGTCACTCGTAGTGGACGACCTTTATTTTTTGTGCGGGCGGCTGTCTTCGTTTGGGTGGGAGCATGTAATGTTGTGTTTGGACGACTAGGCCTATCGCTCTCGCAAATTGGGCTCGAAGACAGATGATTTCCGAGAGGGGCTCTGCTTGGAAACCTGAACAATAGGGTACAGTATTCCGCTGCAAGGCAACCGGAATCTAAAGAAGAAAAACATAACTGCTCAATCTGTTTCCCTTTGCGCGCTCATTGGCTGACCGCCACAGCCACGCCATATTTGGCCAATCAGCGTTCAGGAGCACTGTTAACAGCTTTCGTAATTTCACCATAAAATTCCTTACAAACAGTTCGTTTTTTTTTAATTTGACGATCAGTGTTCGTAAAGTCGAACATACGAACTGTTCGTAGGTGAAAAACGAACTTTTCGTCACCTATTACGAATAAGACAAATTAGGTGTCAGACCAGACACCAGACTAAGTTACGAACTTTTCACCATTTGACGAGTATTCATTTTCTACAAATTACGAAAAGTTCGTGTTGGAAGTTTAACAGGTGTTTGTTTGTAAATTTACGATAAAACTTCTTACAGTGAGGAAACAGATCGGGTAGTCATGCTTTTCTTCTTTAGGTTCCGCTTGTGTTGTAGAGGAATACCCTATTTGCTTCGAAATCTTAGTCTTGGGCGCTGGGGGCTGGGCGCTGGGCCCAACAGCTTAGGAAAAGGCGCTCTAGGAAACTGCCGCGCCGCTTTCCAAACAGTTCGCGCCGGGCAGGAGCAGTAGGCGGGGATATATTTGCCAGAGGCTGGCGAGAGAGAGAGATAGAGAGAGCGAGAAAGAGCAGTGTGTTGTGTGGGCAAGGGAGGGGTAGAGGGGTAGGGGCGTGCAATTTTCTCGCAAGGAGGTTCCAGCGGTGGGCTCGAAATGGCTTGGAGGGGGCGGCACGGTTTGGCGGTGTGTAATCAGCAGCTACTCGGCGGCATCACTCAAGCAGAGCAGCGGAGGAGGCCTCGACTGCCGCGGCCCTGCCGCGCCCCGCCCCGCCCCGCCGCAGCCGCAATACGATAGCCACTTGATGAGAAGAGGCGTGCAATTTTATTAGCCCTGCTCATTAATCAGCCCGATATGCATCTCGACGGCCTCCACCGCCGCGGCTGGTCGGGGAAGGTTCTCCTCCGCTCTGAACCCCCTCTATAACCCTATACACGCCGCCGGACCTGACCGGTATATACTTGAGCTTTTTTTCTTTTGCTTCGTCTACTTATCTGCATTTTTATTATAATTATTTTTCCCCTCTTTTCCCAGCTGCTTATAGTACTTTCTGCAGTCCGCAGCGCCGGTCGTGGCCTTGAGCTCCCCTCACCTCTACCACCCCGCCGTGCGTGGCAGAATGCGCTCGAATTAGCAATACAAAGTGCAGTTTGCCCGCCGATTGAAGATAAACATCGCGGGAAAGAGAGAGCGAGAGAGAGAGAGAGAGAGAGAGAGAGAGAGCGAGAGAGAGAGCGAGAGAGAGAGAGAGCGGTCGAGCGAGAGGGAGAAGGGAAGAGTGATGGGGGTTGAGATTGCGGCGGCAATGACTTTCGCCTGGCGTGGTCTTCAACAGCGACTGCGAGGTCATCCATTAGTTACGTCACGTGCCGGTGAACTGGTTCAAGCGGAACGCTGCGGAGGTCATCCTTGACGTGCGAGTCGAACAGCAGCAGGGGAAGGTTTATGCGCCAAGTGCAAAAACTCTCAATCGCATTGAACAACTGCATGTGTGAATGTCGAGGACGCAAAGAACGATTCGATTTACCTGCTTGTCACTTGCAGTGGCTTGCGAGGAGACGAATGGCCGGAAGCGCTTGGCCCCTGCCTCCTGTTTGTGAGTAGCGTGCTGTTGGGAACGGTGTAGGAGTGATGTGTGGGCTGGTGACAATGCAAGATCGGGTGGGTGGTGTGTCGGGTTCAGATCCACACGGGTGCAACTAACAAGTGGAGAGAAAGCAACAGTACACTTGACCGCAAAGATTGCGTGTCTCAGCGTCGTAAGGGATTTTTTTTATTGGTTTCCTCAAACACGCCACACATTCTACACATATACATCACATATTTACAACGACAGGAACATTTTTAGTGCTTTAGTGCAGTAAAGTCGTGTTGCCGTGCGGAAAATGTACTTGACGGACAGCACTGTGCTTCACTCGTGCCCGTTTCCTCGTTTACAGACCTGAGCAGAGTGGTGATGGAATAGCTGCACCTCATTCTGGGGGCACCGAGGCCTCTCTCTCATGGCAGGCACGCTCCTCTGCACTCGTCGGATGAGCTAGCGACGGCTCGTCGGCCCCGAAAAGGATGATAAAATCTTGGGAAACAAAACAACTTGACCGAACCTTCTTCTTCTTCAGGGCGCTCGTCGCGGCGCTATGGCTTGCACGGTCGTTTCGCTCCTTCAGAAGGCAGAGAACGTCGACGTCACGCTAGCCGAGCGGAGCAATGGCATGCCGGCCCGGGGCTTGGACTTGGAGGCCGGCGCCGTCGTCGGGAAGCACGCCGAAGGGAACGCCCTGGCGAGCACGCCGTCAGATGCTCGGGCGGCCGAGCGGAGGGGGCGCCACCCGGTCCTCGAGGACGCCGACGAAGACGTCGTACCCCATGGTGTCGCCCACGGCGCGCCGCGGCGGGTGACGCGAGGCGTGGCGGGGCGTGGCGCGGTGGCTCG
>NW_026267649.1:157857-159180 GCF_000697945.3 Frankliniella occidentalis
GGAGGGAGGGGGGAGGGGGGCATGTGTATATCTGGGTGGTCTGGATAGTAGAGTCCACATGACCGCGAGGGTGGGGGTCGACTGAGCTGGAATATCATTTCGGGAAGCGTGGCTTGTGCATTCTGCACAACACAGGCGAGCGAGGCAGGGGCTACATCCGGAGACATGACAGTCGAAATGCACGGGGTGCGCGGGGAGGATGGGAGGCGGAAGGAGGGAGTGGGATGGGGGGGAGGGGCTACAACAAGGGGACCTTTGGCGGGAAAAAGGCACATAGGGATTCGAGCTGGGGAAGTGGGAGTGGGATTAAGGATTTTGTAGCGGAGGTGTAGTGGGGGAGCACACAGAGCTTCGCGATGGGACTTATGAGGGACGGGATGGGGCGGAAGGGACGGGAAGGGCAGCAGCAGAATCGCGTGTAAACAGTAGGGGCGCATTATGGGCGCGCACTCCCCCCGACAGCAGACACACTGCGCCTTCAGACCTCCCTCCTCCCTCCCCCCTCCCCGACCTCCCCCGCATTTCGGCGAATCCGGTACGTACCGCCCCTGCGCCGCGGCGCTGTTCAATGGAGCCGCCCCTCCCACGCGCCGGGTTCGAGACTTGTGTGCCACTGCCTGCGCGAGGGGTTGCTCCTCAGAACCACCCTGCTTGTCGAGCAGTCGAGCAGTGAGGGTGGTAAAACAACATGCTCGGTATTTACTCATGCACTGTATTTATTTATTTTTGTTTGTATATTATGTGTGTATTTGTTTGTTTATTTATTTATTTACCGTGCACGATATGGCGGGGGTGGCGGCGGCAGCGCGCGCAACAGCGCACCGTCATTACTTCAGTCCATCGGTCCGTGAGACAGCTCGGCGGGGGGAAGGGACCGGCCATAAATACCTCTGTCTCTGTCTCTCTGTCTCTCTCTGTCTCTCCCTCTCTCACACCACGTGCGAAAGCAAGCAGGAGAGAGAAGGGGGCAGGGGGGGGGAGAAGCTTTATTTTGCATTTTCGGACGACTCGCGAAACGGCGTATACATATGTCGTGGCCCGAGTCGGAAGATATTGAAAAGGAATAAGGGGGCGGGGTAGCTGGGTACAATCCTTTACCGCCCGCAACGCTGCTTTGACGCGCGGCGGCCTCCTGCTCCTCCCGCTCCTCCTGCTTGCCCTGCTGCCCCTTCTTCTCCTGCTGGCCCTGCTCCCGCCTGCTCCTCCCCCGCAAGTCGCGTGGCTCAGCCCGACATCAGCAGTGCGCCTATGATAACTCGAATGAAACTCCGCTCTCCGTGGATCAACAACTTCTCGCGGTGGTGTGGGGGGAAGAGAGAGAGA
>NW_026267650.1:0-270 GCF_000697945.3 Frankliniella occidentalis
AATTCGAATGAAACGTACCAACATACTAGGTAGATGTACGCTGCGACGCGCCTGGCATACATCTACCTAGGCCTAGGCCTCCGGCACTGACACGCAAGTCGGGCAAAAGGCAGAGTCGTTAATTGGCCTTAGGCCCCAAGAGTCACAAATTTTCGCTTCGGGGTTTTGTTTTGACGAGGAACCCCAATAGAGACCATCAAATATCTGAGGGAAACACACGGAAAAAAATACGTAAGCTGTTTCAGCAAAATGTTAGTTGTGAGAGCTAAT
>NW_026267650.1:5582-8231 GCF_000697945.3 Frankliniella occidentalis
AATGTTTTGTGCTTCGCCCCTAATGGAAACTGCAAAAGCACCTTTGTTTTTAATGGTCTTGGCATGGGTTTACAATGATTTGACTTCTATCAATTCTATGCCAAAGCTTTTATTTCAATGTTTCTGTACATTGTGGTGCAAATATTTTTTTTCTTCAAACTGTTTTTAAGTCTGTTCCTAATTGCATACCTGCAGACTGAATTTACATACTGTGTTAATTTACAGGAATCGGCTGAAATTCTAGAAAAGATCGAGGACAAGAAAGTTTTGTTGCGAAAATACAAGTTTCCTATGCAACCTCTACCAGTATTCCTTGGGGCTGGTAGTATTCGTCAGAGTTTCATTGTCTTGGATGGTCTTCGCTGGGAAGTTGCAGACCCATTTGAGGCCGTTTCTGGGTGCTTTCAACTTGCCTTTGGACTAGGGGCAAAGTACCCTACCGAAGCAAGGCACGTTTGGTTGTTCCTTCAGAAGACACTCTACAGCATATCAACTAATCAAGACTATCAGAAGGATACTGGACTTCGGTCATTCATTTCTAGCCGTTTGAAGGATTTTGAACTCGCTTCAAAATGAAGTGCCCCTATTGTGAGGATTCTCTTTTGTCTAAGGATGCTTATAAAACCCATCACTCACGCAAACATTCTCTAAAGCCTATTAAATGTTATTTCGAAAATTGTTGTAGAAAATATCAGAGCTGGAACTCGCTCTTCAAGCACTTAACAAATTGTGAAAATGCTAGTACTCAACCCGTGCTTTCTGGTGGTGCTAGAATTGAATTGCAGCCAACTGAAAGTGTACTGCCTGCAAATATCTTGCCTAATTATTTATGTGATCCTGAAAATATTATAGTTCCAGAAGTAACTGTACCTGAAGTTAGTGTTGCTGCTGTAGATAATGGTTTCAGCCTTCGTAATGAAGCAGACAAATTTGTGTCAAAATTGTATGGGAAATCTAAGCTTCCTAGGCACTATGTGCAGGATATAATAGATAATGTTACTACTTTTGTTCAGAATGGTATATTGGCTCATTTGAAAAATAACCTATCCTCGATAAGTCTTAATGCTGAGAAGTCTGCCTCACTTACTGCATTATTCGATTCTGTGAAGCATCCATTTTCTCATTTGCAATCAGAATTTATAAGGTTTAAGTACTTCTCCTCAACTGGAGAATTTATTCCCCCAGTATCATATGAGATAGGTGAGATTGATGTTGCAGTCGGTGCTAATTTGAAAAAGTTAAAAGTTTATGGCCAAACTGTACCCTTAGATCTCAGCCTTAAGCAATTTTTGGAAGTTCCAAATGCCTTGAATGATATTCTTATGTATGTTCAGTCACTGAACAACAATCCAGATGTTAAAGAAAACTTTATGCAGAGTAAATTATGGCAAACAAAACGTTCTAAATTTTCAGATGATGACATAGTATTTCCCCTGTATGCATATTATGATGAATGCCAGTGTAACAATCCACTTGGGTCACACACTAAGAAGTTAGGCTGTGCCTATGTAGAAATAGCATGTCTTCCTCCTGAGTGTCAATCTTCTATTCATAACATTTTTGTATCACTAGTATTTGAGTCAGATTACAGATGCTTCTCTGATGAAAAGGCCTTTGGTCCTTTAATTGAAAAGCTTAAATATCTAGAGGAAACTGGGATTCTTGTTAACACACCTGAAGGACCTAAACGAGTGTTCTTTGTTTGTGGCTTACTTCTAGGTGATAATCAAGGCATTAACTCAGTTGGTGGATTTGCTGAGTCATTCTCTGCAAATTATTTCTGTAGGTTTTGCAAGACTCATAAAGTGATCACTCAAAGTCAAACTGTGGAAGACCCTACTACTTTAAGAACTGAAGCATCTCTTGTAGATGATTTAGTTGTTAACGATATTCAACTCACAGGTGTGAAATCAATCAGTGTATTTAATCAAATACCATCATTTTCTATAATTTCAAATTATTGTGTAGACATTTTTCACGACATTGGAGAGGGGGTGTGCCATTATGTCATGTTACATGTTTTACATCACTGTATACCAAAGTATTTTTCTATTGAATTGCTGAATAACAGGATCGAGATGTTTCGGTATGGGCCTACTGACTCTAATCGTATTCCTGTAATATCTGATGAGTTTGACAAGAAGGATAAGTTAAAAATGTCTGGGTCTGAGACACTTCTCTTTGTTAAATTGTTTGGAATCATCATAGGTGACAAGGTTCCTTACGATGATAGATACTGGCAATTGTATTTACTGCTTTGTCGTTTGTTAGATATAGTATTGTCAAAGTCTCTCTCTTCTCGGCAGGGGCCTGCTCTTAAGGTTCTTGTTAGTGAATTCAACTTTATGTACATTGATGTGACAGGTGATACTCTTAAACCAAAATTCCATCACCTTCTTCATTATGCTCGAGTTTTTGAGGAAAGCGGTCCTGTTGCTCTTACATCTACCAAAACTTTTGAACGGAAACATAGAAGTCTTCTCATTCCTGCTCATGCCACAGAATCTCGCATAAATATTGCTAAGACTGTGACTATTCAACATCAACTAAACATGTTTCACCGCTTCAAATCTCTTTCATCAATCATTCCTACAACGGAATTTGGCCCTGCTAGTGAAGTTCTACTGTCAGATTTTCCTAACTATGAAT
>NW_026267650.1:9141-9367 GCF_000697945.3 Frankliniella occidentalis
CGCCGTTCAACGCTGTCCGATCTCCTTTTCAGCTTTTATCTGTACCGCAGGCTTCAAGCCGTGGTATCTTCGTTGATAGTTCACTTAAAAGGAAACTAATAAATTCTATGTGATCCTGAAAGATTACGCTACACATTGGACCAATAATAAAATGCTATGATCTTGACGAACAGACGTACGAGGCGTTTTAACTTCCACCTCGCTGCAAAACCCGAAAAGGAGATCG
>NW_026267650.1:15761-16324 GCF_000697945.3 Frankliniella occidentalis
TAGTTGCATTAGGTAAGGGTAGATTTCGTTGCGTAAGGTTTCGTTAGGTTAGGTTTTGTTAGGTTAGGTTGCGTTAGGTTAGGTTTCGTTAGGTACGGTTTCGTTAGGTTAGGTTGCGTTAGGTTAGGTTTCGTTAGGTTAGATTTCGTTGCATATGGTTTCGTGAGGTTAGGTTTCTTTCGGTAACGTTCAGTTAGGTTATGTGTGGTTGGATTGCGTTGCTTTAGTTCACTCGCTCAGTTGCAGCCACCTTCAGTTACAAATCACGCGCAGTTAAAAACAACGCAAATTGACCTCGCGCAGTTGCAGACCACGCGCAGCTACACTCCTTGCGCAGTTGCTGGCCACGCGTAGTTGCAGAGCACGCGCAGTTGCAGACCAAGCGCAGTTGCAACCATCGCGCAGTTGCAAAGGGCACAAAACGGACCTCGCGCAGCTGCAGACCTCACGCAGCTGAAAACCTCGCGCACTTACAAACGCTTCATATTGGCATCGCGCAGCTGCAAACCTCGCGCAGTTACCATCGTCTCCATATAGCTAGTTGTAAGGAACAGTTTGTGCCT
>NW_026267650.1:21137-21474 GCF_000697945.3 Frankliniella occidentalis
CTACCCCTTCTGAAGAGTCTTGAAGTTGCCTTTTCCAACAGCGCCTGCGGCCAGCCGGTAGGCAGCCCGACATACCGTCTCGTAGCGGGTGACACACCCAGTACATAGTACATCCCGCCCCCACCCCACCGGTCTTCGTGATAAGACATTTTCTGGGAGGAGATTTTCTGTTGCGTGAGGATTCTGTGTCATAATTTTCTGTGTCGTGAGGAAAATGATTCTGTGTCGTGATTGTCTGTGTCTTGAAGATTCTGTGTGGTGACGTGCATGCATTCTGGGTGGTGAAAGATCCCTCCACAATTTTCTGTGTCGTGAGGATTCTGTGTCGTGATTTTCT
>NW_026267650.1:26225-26992 GCF_000697945.3 Frankliniella occidentalis
TAACATGTGTTTAAACATCGTGCCATACCGGGCGATGAGGTCAATACGAGGGGGAAATCACTTGCGAAATAGTTCGTACACCTTCCCCCGAAAAAGTCCGAAATAAAGGCGAAATAGAGGTGAAATAGAGCGAAATAAAGACGAAACAGACGCGAATCAGTCGGTGAAATGGTCGCGAAATACCCCTGAAATACTCCGAAATAGCGCAAGATAAGGGAGACCGGGGCTACTTGACCAGGATTTTGCATTTGAGCCCAAGAGAACAGACCCGATGATGTAGGGACTTCGACATTCGCCCTTACTGTAGCCCCAACCTTCCTCTACTTAAGTTCCAGCCCCATTCCGCCATCGCGCATCTAGTTTTTGGTGTATTGTGAGAAATAGTTCAGCACTGCAAAGGGTCAAGGTACCCCATATGCGGGGCTACTTGAACACCCCCTGGGGTACCATGAACACCCCCTGAAAATTCACAATAGTTGACTGATTTTGAACCCAAACCGTACCGAATAAAGTAAAAGTGTAATTCCATGATAAGGGACCGTACCCATACTACGTGACCAATTTTATATGTGGGGGAGAGGTTCGGCAAAGTACTACGATCGGTCACGAGGGGAGAGGAAGGGTGTAGGCCAAAGTCACGTAGCATTATCAAAACGGGATTTTCCATAAAAATTCGACTGTTCTTTACTTAGTCATTCAGTTTTAGCATCAATAAAGCTACAATGTTAATTTTTTGCCCGCTTTTACGGTTGTTCGATGTAAAAATG
>NW_026267650.1:31046-31458 GCF_000697945.3 Frankliniella occidentalis
GTCTATTTTCGAGCTCTGGAATAGACCTTAACTACTAAGCGAAGAGTTCTGCATTTCTAGATACATCTTAAAGTGCATAGAAAAGGGCTTTCCAGACGGAATTTTCGAGACGTGTTTTTTGCGTATTGATTGGTAGACATTCTTGAACGTCTTCCGTATGTCGGCAAGTTGATCCTGGCCACTGAATCATAGTTATAACGCCGAAACTATTTTTAAAGTAGGCGTGTCCGTACGTAACGATTTTGATAGTTTTTACCCGTTCTTTACCTCCACTCTCACTTCCCTCTTGGAGGTGGGAGAACGAGTATTGTGCTTGGTCTGGTGTAATTTAGAAGCGAGATTCATCTCCGTAACCACAACACCTACAGTCATGAGAGTAGTATCAAAATGTAGGTTTCGGTCCCCTAACCAG
>NW_026267650.1:36429-37093 GCF_000697945.3 Frankliniella occidentalis
AAGCCACAGCACCGCAGCTCACCGCCCATGACTGTCGCTCTCTTTCGCACACCTCAGGCAGCGGGCGGAGCCCGCCCGCCCATCGCAGATCTCTGCGTGCTGGTGCTAGTGTTGTGTTGACATTCTGCGAGCGAGTCGGGAGCTGGGCTGGTTGGACCTCAGCGCACGGTGTATCAGGTGAGGTTATTAGCCATTACTGTCACCTTGCCTTGGAATACTTAGTTTAGCGGGATTTCATTGCCCATAGTCTGATGCGGATCGTGTTGTGTTGACCCTTCGGATGCAGCCACTGCACTGCGCAGTCGCCGGTGTGCTACCATAATGGTGCACGTTGCGCGGGGTATAGACTGAGGGTCGCGCGCTGCCAGCAGCCTGAGCAGGAGCATTGTGTCACGGGGTATCGATAGTAGTGCGCGCGCCGCAGGGCATTCCCTCTCGCAGTGTATGGCTATTTTGGGCGGAACAAACTCGAAAAAAAGCTAGGCATAACCTCAATTATTCATTCTCCGTACTGAACCGTATATTTTCACCCAGGTCACCTACACAATGGTTCGTTCAGGAGCAGAGAGGATCGCTGCATACAGAGAACGAAGAAAACAGGCTGGTTAAGGTTAAGTTTTGGATAGCCTGGAATACCCTATTGCCCACCTGTTGTTTTCGATAT
>NW_026267650.1:37613-41174 GCF_000697945.3 Frankliniella occidentalis
GAGGAGCTCCCGCGCTGTCTCCCCTCCTCACCTCTCACCTGCACGCGGTCGGTGCCGACCGCCTGCCGGTCAGCTCGGTCGGTCGGTGAGGGGACTTTTGCACAGCTCTGCTGAGGAGGCAGTAGTTAAGAAGAGCTCACTCTTAGTTGTGTCCCCCTATGGTTAAATTTCGATTAAAATGGGTGTTTGTGCTGTTTTTGACGAGATGTATCTTAAGATGCAAACACTTGCGAACACTTCTGTGACCAGCAAAGGCTAGTTAGCTGAGCGATTAGCAAAGCCTATAGGGTATTTGACTAGAGCGCTGAGCGGAAGTAGAAGAACAAAAACGGAAGGTGGAAAAGGCGCCCGCGTAGGGATGGTATATTCGAACTCGAATATTCGATGTATTCGAATAATCGATTTCGAATAGTCGACTATTCGACTTCGAATTTGTCTGTATCGAATAGGTCGAACATTCGAATATTGCCGTCGAATATTCGAAAAATATTAAATTCACTAAAATGTGCTGGAAAATGCATCAGAGCAAGCTGCAGACAGACAGCAGACCGTCGCGCAACGGGTCCCAGCAGCAACTAACTGAACTGAACTCCCACCCGTGCCGCGCGCTCGCTCGCTCACCCCCACCCCCAGGCACGGCCCTCTGAGTTTGCTCCGCTGCGTTGATGCTCGATTGTTTCTTTCGGTGTTGTTGTTTCCTAACCTGTGATCTTGTGATGGCGGAGCCCGCGCTGTGAAAGTTATGTAGTTTAAAATAAGACTAAGTAATAAGTAGATTTAACTAGTATTAGCTGTTGTGTGATACAATGTCTCCTCCCAGTCCTGTGTGGACTTACTTTACGAAAACTGACAACAAGACCAAAGCACAATGTCACGAGTGCAATGAGAAGTTGACATACACCAAAACAACTACGAATCTATTGCTTCATTTACGTGGTGTTCACAAGATCAACTTGCAAACATTGCCAGCAAAAGGTGGTAAAAGGAAGAGGTTTCAGCCGAACAGCTCAGTGGATGAGGATGAGGATGAGGAAACTGTTGATGACGCGCCACCTCCGGAGGAAAATCAGGTTAGTTTTGGGCCGGTGTGGACTGGGTTACGGGCTGTCAGCGATAGGGCTCTGCGAGGGGCAGTGAGGGATTGCGTTTAAATGTATGTCACTTAATGTCACTCAGGCAAAACGGCGCAAAGGCAATGACGGCGGACCCCTTGTGAGGTGCCTAAGCAACCAAACTGCGTTTGCAGGTGAGAGGATTTTGCGCTGTACTTTTCCGTTTTCCGCCGCGACGCTACTGTTTCATTTTGGTTTATGTGCTTTATTTATTTTGCAGATGGAGGTCCCCGAGACATTGAGTGCACTAATGCACTGATGTTTATGATTGTAAAGGATAATTTGCCATTGAGCACCCCGGAGAAGCCTGGTTTCAGAGCCTACACCAAAAGTCTTCAGCCCTTGTATCACATCCCGGGAGAGCCCTCGTTGACGAAGTGCTTGGAAGCTAAGTACGAACGGCTGAAGAAACTTGTAGGAGATATGATTGCAAAAGCTGATCATATAACTATGACTATGGACCTTTGGACGCACAAGCATACCATGCGGACTCATTTAGGCACCACTGCGCATATCACTAAAGGTATGTTTTGTAATTCATTGACAGTTTCGCCCGGAAAGAAAGTGTCGCATGTGCATCGGCGTCGGCGGTTTGGGTACCTGTTCTCCGGGAGAGGGGAAGGGGCAAGGGGAGGGTGGGCTGTCGCGGCGATTAGTCAGCGGGAGTACCGCGCACAGATTTGCATACTTAATAGTATTTTATTTTATTTTAGGCTGCAAGACACGCTCATATGAATTAGGAGCTCGGCACATGGAGGAGAGAAAGACGGCAGAAAATATCAGAGCAGCCATTCGTGACGTGTGTAACGACTGGCAGATTGATCGGAGCAAAGTCAGAGCTTGCGTCACCGATGGAGGAGCTAATATAAAGGCAGCCGCAAAGGCAGAGTTTGGAGCAGACCGACACATCACTTGTGTGTGCCATCAGCTTAATCTCATCGGCCAGAAGGCCATAGGAAACATGGACGCTAAACCGCCATCTGAGATGGATGCGGTAGCTTCTGATCTGCCGGAAGATGAAGATGACTTGGACGAGGAGGAGATGGGACCAGCCCCACCGCCAGATTCCCTACGGGCTATTCTAATTAAAGTCAAGAAAACTGTCCGTTTTTTTCGACAAAGTGAAGTAGCAAGAGCTAGACTAGATGAACTACAGAAGGCTGAACTTGGCAAATCTGAATCCAGCTGTCTTAAACTAATCCAAGAGGTCAAAACACGATGGAACTCTTGCTTTGATATGCTAGAACGGTACTTTTATTTTTCTATACTTAAAATTACACATACATTTAATGCATTATTTGAACAGTATTTCCTTTACTTTCAGGTACCTCCTCCTTTCCTCTCTTGTGAACCGGGTTATTCTTGAAATGCAACGCTCACGGGCCTCAAAGGCGAAAGCACCGGAAATTATGACCCCAGAAGAAGAAGATATCTTGAAAGAGGTAAAGGACCTTCTTTCTCCTCTCTCAAGGGCTACATTGGAACTAAGTGGAGAGAAGACTGTCACACTAAGCAAATGCATTCCAGTTATCAGGAACTTACGCACGGTACGTACGCACGGCTTAAAAATATATTTCGTCCTCATCGCACAATGCTTGCCGCAATATTGATGTATTATCTGATTTTTACAGGACATTGAGAAGTTTGAGCCAACGACTGGGATCTCCTTTAATCTAAGACAAAGCCTCTTAGGCCTCATTCAGCACTCCTTCGGGAGCGTCGAGGGCGTGCGGATGTTTGCAGTTTCCACATTGTTAGATCCAAGATTCAAGAAATTCGGATTCTTTCAAGATATGGAAACGCCCCGACGTGTTGCCAACGCCGTGAGCTGGACTAGTACGTTTATCTTAACAGAAAGTGTCACTTAAGTTGTAAGTTTGCATATTGTTTGCTCATGTAAAATGGTAATGTATCACAGGTGACTTGGTGAAACGGTCGATGAGAGAACAGGAGCAAGAAAATGTTCGTCAGGAGCAAGAAACGAACGCCAACGGGGGAGCGGCCTCCGGGGAAGCTCCTGCTTCTGATGATTTTTGGGATGCTTTCGACCGAGAGATAGAGCAGCAGGCCGCCCAACTGTCTGGACAGGACATAGCAGGAGGCATTCCAATTCAGTTGAGAATGTATTTGGATAGCCCGCCGGTGAAACGCAAAGACAATCCCGATCCCCTTGTTGCCTGGGAATCACTTAAGGGAGAATATAAGCATGTCTATAAAGTTGCCCAAGAGTATCTATCTATATTAGCAACTTCTGTCCCTGCTGAACGCCTCTTCTCCCACGCAGGCATTATTATGCATCAGAGAAGAACGCGCCTTGCTAGCAGACGTCTCGATATGCTTGTCTTCCTGCGATCAGTTGACAAAGAAACTTGGTTTAAAGTTTTCATTTAGTCACTGCTAGACACTGCCATGCCAATAAGTAATTGTTGCTAGTCTTGACCATTAGTCT
>NW_026267650.1:41224-41733 GCF_000697945.3 Frankliniella occidentalis
CCTAGTTTAAGCGTTTCTTTCCGCCCTCATGCATTTTCTGGCTTTATTTTGCATTTCCCCCTTTTTTTGTCGAATATTCGAATATATTCGAATACATTCGAATAGTAGGGGTCGAATATCGAAGCCTATTCGAATATCGTTTTTTTAAAAAGTCGAATATCGAATATTCGAATAATCGTTTCGAATAGACATCCCTACGCCCGCGCCGTCCCCCTCTCCTCCACTAGGCGGAGTGGGGGAGCGCCCGGGGAGAAGCGAAGGGCAGGCGGGGAGGAGTGCGGGCGCATTTCCATCTTCCGTTTTTGTTCTTCTACTTCCGCTCAGCGCTCTAGACCAATACCCTATTACTCCAGTGATGATCAAAAAGTTTCGGGTCTGTCTGTGTGTCTGTGTGTGTTTGTTTGTCATCACGAAAACTCGAGAACGGTTACGGCTACGTGCGTGAAATGTGTACTGTAACTCTGTATCGTTAAAAGCAAGAACTGTATAGCTCTGGAGCCCTTTATCTC
>NW_026267650.1:46878-47149 GCF_000697945.3 Frankliniella occidentalis
AGAGGTCGTCGCCGAGGCAGGTCCTTGTATCAGTGACGACGTTGCCGCCGACACTGAATAACCTCTCCGAGGTCGTGCTTGTAGCGGGCACGCAAAGGTATTTCCTGGCAAGTGCAGCAAGTCGAGGATAGGCGTCCACCCGCTCCTTCCACCATATGCGAACATCGAGCTCCATATCAACCTGCGGCACGCTGTCGAATCTTGCCAGCTCCTGTCGAAAGAGCTCTTCTTGGGTGGGTGGACGCTCGGCTGTTGGTGTGCTGGACCCTGT
>NW_026267650.1:47770-48322 GCF_000697945.3 Frankliniella occidentalis
ACAAAAAGATTTCGTTGCATAAACCAAAAAAGCGGAAAACCGAGCAGAAGTGCAGCAACGCCATCTAGAGGTTTTTTTCAGAATTTCAAACAGCCGTACTATCTAAACACTGGTGGTACAAATCCTGGGCTTCCAGGTGCTTGTTCTACTAGCCGCCAGGTACCTTTGGGCCGAAGGACTCGATTTGTACCACCAAGGTTTGAGAGAAATCGCGCTTATAAGCTTAATTTGACTTTCAGCCGTTTTTGTCAATTTCAAGGCGCCGTCTCACCTGAACCCTGGTGGTACAAATCCTGGGCTTACAGGGGCTTAATCTACTACCCACCGGGTACCTTGGAGCCGAAGGGCTCGATTTGTACCACCAAGGTTTGCGAGAAATCGCGCTTATAAGCGGAATTTGACTTTTAAGGAGCCGTCTCACCTGAACCCTGGTGTTACAAATCCTGGGCTTACAGGGGCTCATTCTACTACCCGCCTGGTACCTTGGAGCCGAAGGACTCGATTTGTAGGCCTGTGCGATTTTTAAAAATAATCGTAATCGACGATTTTGAC
>NW_026267650.1:48372-48906 GCF_000697945.3 Frankliniella occidentalis
CTCTTTTGCTTTCTGCCTCTCAGTGGCAGAGAGCTCTTCCTTATACCGAGGGTCTAGGAAAGACACCTTTGTAAGCATATTATTGCACTTCACGGCGCTCTGGTGATCTATTCGTGCTGTGGCGGCCTGCATTGGGGCTAGTCCAACTAAATCAGCTTCATTTAACTCCCCCGGCGAAAAGCGCTTGTGTAATTTAGTAAGAATTGGAAGCCGTAAAGCAGCTGGTGTTAAGCTGTCCATATTGATGGAAAATTGTTCGGCCTGGAAGGGGGAAAAGTATCCAACTGTTAAAGCGCTAATTCACATTTTTAACAAAATTAAACGTTACACACGCTGTGTGGCGTAAAAACACGCGCTTACCTCATCGAGCTCGATCCCTAATGCAGAGTCATCGTCCTCAAAACCGGCTTCAAGCAAATGGATAACGGGTAACACCGCGCTTGCTGTCACATATCTATCCGCAGAGAGATTGGAGCACAGTTGTTCAATAGGCTTCAGAGCTCTGATTACACTATGGATAATATACATTTGAGT
>NW_026267650.1:53806-54234 GCF_000697945.3 Frankliniella occidentalis
ATGACTAACGCACTGACCGACACTTGACTGACACTGACGCGACTCTTCGAGCTTCGACGCGACGCAGACGCAACCACGCAACACTCCTCCTCGTGCTGCGACCTGCAGCGAACTGACGTGCCCTGCCCTGCCCTGCCCTGCCGTGCCGTGCCGTGCCGTGCCGCCGCAGCCGCCGTGCCCTGGCCCGGCCTCCTGCCTCCGCCCGCCGCCCGGACAGACCAACAACACTAAACAATAATAACATCAGACTATTCGTCGCCGTCACTCGTCGCTCGCTCGCTGAGCAGCGGCGGGCGGTGGCGTGGCGGCTGGCGGCATGGCGCATTGCACGACGCACTCACAGCAGAGCTCTGCAAAAGTCCCCTCACCGACCGACCGAGCTGACCGGCAGGCGGTCGGCACCGACCGCGTGCAGGTGAGAGGTGAGG
>NW_026267650.1:54284-54686 GCF_000697945.3 Frankliniella occidentalis
CCAGGGATTATCTTCTGACATTTGCCATTCAAGTAGGCAGCAGCAAACTGTCGCAGCAGAACGTGGCTTTCTACCACCCTCTCGAAAAGGTTTAGCTCCGTCCACCACCGGGTTGGTGAAATGGTGGGGAGTCTTATGGCGACCTGTCCACTATGGTGCTTCTTGACATAGGCCTTGTAAGCTTTCCAGACCTTCTGTGTGCGTTGCCACGCCATTAATTCTTTGCACGCCTTGACAGCTGGCTTAATTTCACCGTCTTCAAATATCTCTTTGACGCCATTTTGGATTGTGTGTGCCATGCACCGCATGTGCGGCAAATCAAGAAGTTCGGCAGCACAGCGCATTTCAGATGCGTTATCAGTTGTGAGCGCCACGCACTTGTCAATGCTAATGCCCCAACTA
>NW_026267650.1:55856-56208 GCF_000697945.3 Frankliniella occidentalis
TCGTCAATTACTAAAATAATCGAATCGAGTTTTCGATTAATCGAAAAATCGCACAGGCCTATCGATTTGTACCACCAACGTTTGAGAGAAATCGCGCTTATAAGCGGAATTTGACTTTTAGCCGTTTTTGTCAATTATAAGGCGCCGTCGCACCTGAACCCTGGTGGTACAAATCCTAGGCTTCCAGGGGCTTGTTCTACTCCCCACCGGGTACCTGTGAGCCAAAGGACTCGATTTCTACCAACAAGGTTTGAGAGAAATCGCAAGGCAAAGTGTGGCCTTCGACTTTTAGCCGTTTTTGTCAATTTCAAGGCGCCGTCTCACCTGAACCCTGGTGGTACAAATCCTGGGC
>NW_026267650.1:60627-60993 GCF_000697945.3 Frankliniella occidentalis
CGAGGCTGAGATTCGACCAGCGCTATCCTCGCCTCTCGTTTCCGGCTCTTCGCTTGACCGGAATACCCTGTTGAAACTCTACACGCGGGTTGCCTAGGGTTCCCCTCATCGTAGAGCCGTCGGACTTTTGCGGGGTGTATTGTCGTGACGAGAATTTTCATATAAACCTCGTTCCGGCAAAATCGGTGACCACACCTTCTAAAATGAATCAACCTAGCCCGCATGAGCCCGCGCCAGCCCGTCCGTCCCGGCAGCCAATGAGAGAAGGCAATAGACCCTATTCGATCTCGGCTAAAAGAGAAGAAGACAGGAATCCCGACCGGAACCAGTTACGAAAAATAACGCTATTTTAACGTTTAAATGGCT
>NW_026267650.1:61044-61342 GCF_000697945.3 Frankliniella occidentalis
GCCGATGATCTCCTTTTGAAAAGTGGCCTAGATGGGGGTTTTCGGGGACGCAACATTTAACCTCGACCTCACGAGGTGCTCGATGACGACTCCAGAATCATCCTGGAGGTGCGAACGGACGTTACAGATCGATTCAGCGTCACCAAAAAACGCCATGCACCAATTATCAAAAGGGGCGTCATCGTGGACCCCACGAGGTTCCCGACGACACCCCAAAGATGACCTGCGAAGTGCAAACAGATGTCGGGAATCAATGCAGCGTCCTCGAAAACCCCCGCGTAACAGTTTTCGTACATCT
>NW_026267650.1:63323-64190 GCF_000697945.3 Frankliniella occidentalis
TTCGTTGTTTTGTTGTACTTCACAAGCTGCTTCCTTTCTATAAGTTATTATAGCGAAATCATTGCGGACACGTTCGGAGATATTTCAGAGTATGCCTGGAACTATATTTAACTTCTTCTGGGCCTAGTCTTAAATATCTTTTCATAGGTGTGTTATTGGGTCCATAAGCTAACATCAAAAACTAAGAAGGGATTTGGCATAACTTGCATGTATTCTACAAACTGCGGCACACACAGCCAAAGATGTTCTGTTCAGCGTATTAAAAGAATGCTTCGTTTGGTGAGTTTTGATTACGAAGTAGACAGCAAAGGTACCTGGCAAAAAGATGGTTCAAAGCGAGGCGTCACTCAAACGGGCCGACGGCCCGTTTTCGGATGGAAGCTTTATTTCACCATGAAAAATCAGAGGGGACAGGCCGAAGGCCAGTCCCAAACGCCGCCGGCAGGCCCAAGCTAGGCCCGCTCCCTGCTGAACCGAGTTGCCGGTGGAGCGAAGCGGAGCTGGCAACTTGGTTTGGCGGAAGAGCGGGCCTAGCTTGTTTCGCTTATTGTCGTCAAAAATACCCTCCAGCGCCTCTACGGTTTGAGCTAGAGCAAAAGGGACAACATTTTCGACCAAAGGCCTCTACTGTGATTAGGTAGCCCTTAGGAAACCATAAAACATATTTTCCAAAACGTCATTTTTGGGACCCTTTGATTTTGATTTTCAGCCCGCTCTTTTGCTTAAAAGCTATAGAAGCGGGCTTATGCCATCGCCCTTTTGTCTGTCTGTGTGTCCGTCTGTCCGTTCCCCAAGAAGGACGTAAGCTAGAGGTCTGAAATTTTCAGGGTATTATTGTTGTCACTTTTGGACAACGAAACGGTTGGT
>NW_026267651.1:0-478 GCF_000697945.3 Frankliniella occidentalis
TCGCGCGGCGACGGTGCTGAAAGACACCTGCTTGGTGATCCCCTTCTCTTACCGTTCCATTTTCAGATGATGGCATCGCTATCTCATGCTGCAGATTTAGGAGACGGGGCCCGTGTTCCTGCTCAAACGCCTTCCAAATCCTAACCGCGCCGAGTGCATGCAGCTCCGCGAGTTGAAGGAAAGGAGTGAATAAATCTGTAGGTGTAAAGTAAGTATCACTAGAAATCCGCAACACTGGCGTGTCTCCCCCTGATACACCCGCTATAGGAAAGAGCATACCACCAAGCATGGCAGATACACTAAGATTTTCCATTAGTGAATGTTCTGAAGGTTTTAATAAAGCATCGCATTCGATGTTGTGGCGATCAAGATAGGGGCAGCTACGTTTGCAAAGGGGCCATCCGCAATGGCCGCATGGGACAGTTTCATTGATCTTCAAACAGCAGGCGACGCACACCTGGAATAAACCACAAAACAT
>NW_026267651.1:528-864 GCF_000697945.3 Frankliniella occidentalis
GTAATATTACCAGTAATATGGCTAATATTGGTGTAATATTTGAGGTAATATCAGTCCGTGTACGGAGGAATATCGAAGTTGACGACCCCTCGACCCCGCGTCCTTCTGTAGTGATACCTGGTGGCTGACAGGACGGACCGGCCGGGTGGGTGGGGGCGGTATCACTGCAGGTCATGTTGAAGGGGGCACGATGGAGTGAGCACACACATCGGGGGTGGGCGTCATGGCCCATGGCCGCGACCACCACCTGCGTCCCCCCTCCCCCGCCCTCGTGGACTCGGACACACACCTTAACTTCCTCGCCGCGCAGCCTGCCGCGGCTCAAAGCATCCCCCC
>NW_026267651.1:914-1277 GCF_000697945.3 Frankliniella occidentalis
CTTGCACACTTGCAAGAATTCAACTTGCAGTGGCACACTTTCAAGTGTTGAGCAGTTACACACTTAGTTTATCAGTGTAAGAATGCACAAGAAAAACGATGACGAACAGTAGAACGCTCAAGACGGGTCGGGCCACCAGCTCGGCACATCCACTTCAAGCTAGGCGCTTTTTTTTGTAAAAGGGGGGGGGGAGGGAGCAGTGGCAGTCGTCCCCATTTGGACTTACCTTCGTGAATTCAAGCGGATTCGTTGCGGGTTTAGGGTAGACGACCAGCGGCAGCTCCCTCATGAGGACAGTGCGCATCGGGATCTCCTTAACGGCCACGATGTGTCGGCCTACACGCTCGTCGGCACGTACCTGCA
>NW_026267651.1:1327-1729 GCF_000697945.3 Frankliniella occidentalis
TGGATGATCCCAGACACAGTGTTGACCGTCATCGAGACATCCTTGCTGGCTCGACCGTTGCTGGTCCACAGACTCGGTCCGGGCCTGGCCACGCGTGCTGAGGGTGCCGACGGACATTTGGCAGGAGAGGTGATAGAAGGACGCGACGCGACTCCGAGCTCGAGGCTTACATCTCCAGCATCTGGCAAACGTTTGATGCCGCTCGTTTTACTGACCACACTTCCACTCGAATTCGAACCTCCAAAACGTGAAAAGAAATTACCTTTAAGTGAACTTAACAGCCTACTTGGTGAGAGTTATATCTTCCAAATGTGAACCACGTAGAAATTCAGCCTCCTTGAGCGCCTTATCCAAAATTTGTAGTACTCTTTGAATTGTGTAACATTTTAACCAGCTGACTCT
>NW_026267651.1:3061-4173 GCF_000697945.3 Frankliniella occidentalis
ATCCCGTCCGTCAGGCGAACGTAAAGCCGGCACGTAATTAACCGGACGAACAAGCAAGGGCTTTTCAGTGGAGCTGGAAAAGGAAGTAATTTTCCTAAGTGAGAAGAATACTGCAATTCCCACGGGCATTGAAATGCCCTACATTACAACTGGTTCGGTTTGAGGCAAAGAGTGGTCCAATAAAGGTTAGATTCAGCGAAAATATGAGCCTGCACCATCTTTAAGCCTTGCCGCCCTGGTCTCCTGGTCGACGTTGGTGTACAAACATAACACATTGATAAAGTCTTAATTCAACGATTATAATGACTTAACTATCGTCGTAATAACCTGGGTAAAATCAAAAGTGATACCATGGTGAAAAATGCGTGTCCGCTGAATGAACGTATGAACGTATGAACTGTATGAACTATGACGAAGCAAAAACCGCACGAACCTAACCTCTGCCGCTCATGTGTTAAGCGGCGGCGGTACGTCACGCCACTTCCTCTTATTTGATTGAACACCATTCCCATCGCTCATTTATCAAATGGCTCGCCCAAGAGGTTTTGAAGACTGCGATTGGCTGAAATCCCCTCAGGCGATGGCGAGCTGCACCTCAGCTGGGGCTGTGGCGGTGGACCATAACCAAACTTTGGTCGCGAGGTGTGGGGGATTCATCATCTCGGATTTGGTGGCGCATTAGAAAAGCCATCATATTGCCTATCAAATAAACTACCATTGGGCCAAATCCGAGACAGGGAACCCTTCGAACCTTACACAAGTTCGGTGATAAGGGTCGCCTCACCGTAGCGCCGTAGCGTAGGCTAAATGCACCGTTACAGATATGATTATACCCCCCTTGGATACGCAATGGTGATGACGGTGGTGGTTGCCAATGAGGTTTTAGATTTGCGAAGCATGCGAAACATTCGACTTGTATCGTGACTTACAGAGTTTGCAAGTGTTCTGCTGACAAACTGCGGTACGGTGGCGGACACCGACACACTACACAGCAAACGGCGCGGAACCCCTGCCTGCCTCGCATTCGCAGCGGCAGCCTCTCAACTGCCAACTGTTGCAGGATGGGGTAGGTCGGTGTCGGTCGCTGCGCCACTCGCTACTTGCTAGTGCCA
>NW_026267651.1:8703-9440 GCF_000697945.3 Frankliniella occidentalis
GTCCAGAGGATGATCCAGGTCGTCAACGTCCTCGGCAGCTTGCAGAACTTCTTGTCCGGCAGGGCGAAGACGATCGTGCGCAGGCTGAGCAAGATTGTAGACGAGGAAGAGGGGGAGAAACCGACGCGATAGTGAACACTTTGTGAATACTAATCGTCTGAAACTTCGTACAAAGCAGTTGGGTGCTTTGAAATGTATTTGTGTTGACGAACGTGAGATGTTCAACAGCAGGTGTCAGGGTGTACCGTTGTAAATAATGTCTTTTTTTAATGACGACTTTCTCTTAATACGTTTTCCTGCGACGTGGTGTGGTCACGCTCCCATGTTATATCATAGGCACTAAAATTTTGCCGCAGGGAACGTGTTAATTGCCATACACACCTTGACTTAAATTTAGAACCTTGACACTTTAGGACGATAGAATAGTCACTATCAGGTCCCAATAGCGGGCTGTCTAGTTGTGGAGTCACGGTGTAGGCAGCACAACGCACACGCGCGCTGGGCAGGTCAGTGTGTAGGACTCTAGTCGGGGGCACGGGGCACGGCTGCGCCCTCGTCCACCCCTATCGGGCGCTCACGTCGTACTCCCAGTCATCCGAAATTTTAGTGCTTGGATTTGAAAATATGTGTCAATTATCAAGGTAAGGTTTCTATCCACCATAAAATGTGGCCCCTGGTGAAAGGAGATTCCAACCAAGTACCAAAATAATTGAAAATTATGGCATAACTTTTTATTG
>NW_026267651.1:10491-10972 GCF_000697945.3 Frankliniella occidentalis
CGCCAAACAACTGCCTGGTATCACAAGAGAACTCATAATTGTTATTCCCCGATTTTGTGCCGCCTTGGGGTTTTGTAGGGTCAGCGTCAGCAAAGGCGGACGACAACAACGCACAAGACCGTGAATCTCAGAACAAAGAGTCGTTAGTCTAGAACGTATTTAATTAACGGATTGTAATTATTCGGATCGTCTATTTGTTAACATGAAATGTTAACGTGTTTTTTTTCATTTCTTGAAGGAAAAAGTTTCCTTAATTTGAAGAAAAGCCTTTAATTTAACAATATTTTTCGTTAAACCAACAACAATTCTTTGGAACAAGAGCAAAATTTCCTTACTTTTTTTCAATGCAACGATTTTCTGGGCGTGGGCCCAGCACAGCTGTTTTCTTAATAGTAATCCATCGGAAATCCTTGCACCGCCTTGCGTTTGTTTGCTTTTGGACAAGCTCCAGCGTGAGTTCCCAATTAGAGCAGCTATGTCG